>NC_061519.1:24642500-24737500 GCF_022379125.1 Scophthalmus maximus
CGTTTACCGCAGCGTCCCGTGAATCCCGTCTCTCTCCCTCTGTTTTTTTCTGATTCTATAGGTCATTCTTTCCATTTCATACTTCTTTTTTCTTTTCAACTTTTCAACAAAAAAAAAAAAGAGCAGGAGCAGGTGGTCACCAGTTCCTTTTGTTATTTTTTGTTCATAGCTGTATTATATTGTGACAATATTCTGTGCAATTTAGGAATAAAATATCAACAAGGGTGAACCGGGAGCAACTGGCCTGCGTTGTCATTTGTTAAAAATACAATAACAGATTTTGGTTCAAGCTCTCTGTTAATTATTTTCATAATGTAAATCAGTTGCCAGAATGTTTTGGTGGCAACTAAGAACATGTGAGTCATTCTCTTTCTTTCCAGTACATCTACTCCAATTTTATTCATTTTTGTAAAATTGTGATTGTCTCAGTTTGTATCTACCTTCATTTAAAATCACTGAGTGGAAGTTAAGTTTCCCCTGCTGCTCGTCTTGGTCGCCGTGCAAATCTGTGCAGGATTTAACTGTGAAAAACACCTGCTGCTCTCAACCTCCTTGTAATTGAAACCCGTGCACAATGCAGTCAGCGCGGCATATTTACTGTCTGCACAATAAAGCTCACTGTTCCTCATGCTGGCAGGCAGGTACACCTCTGGTGGTTTTATCATTTGGTGCTCATCGTGCTCCCTCTGCTGTTCGCACAGCAGAATGTATCAACTGCCCGCGTTTATTCTCTGTGTCCATGTTTTCATTTTGACTTCACTCCTCATTCACTCCCACTTGACTGCTAAAAAACGGACCTACTGTATTTTTGTGTTCTAACCATTTGAATAGGAGCAACACGTGTGGAAGGAACAGATTCATAACAGATGAGATAAGAGTTTTGAAATTTCTTCTGTCAGATTTGCTCAGTTATTGATAATCTCTTTATTTCTTGGGATATATAAAGTTGTGTGAGAATGTGTATATATATGTTTATGTCTATGTTTATGCATGCGTGTGTATATCTAGGTATGTATGTATTTACATATATATATACAATTGCGATGGACCTTTCCAAAATGAAATGTGATGTACAAGAAATAAGTCATTGAAAATCTCTTGAGATAATCTATCGGATGTCAGAGTGGCGGCGTCGACTCACCATCAGCCCGGCGGTGGAAATGCTAAATAGCAAGCAGAGTAGAAAACACCACAAGCTCCGCCTCCTGGGGTACCTCTGACCAATGGAGGAGCTGCGGGTGCGAGAGCACAGAGAAACGCAGACGTCAACTTTATTGTTGCAACACAATGATATGACCCTCAAAAACAGGGTCATATCATAAAAACAAAAAATTTTATCGACATATGAAAACCACAGACGTTGTTATTGCAGCCAACATTCATAATACTAGGACCCTGGAACTCTAGCAGCTAAATGGAATTTCAGCCATTACTTGTATTATTAATGACGGGCAGCTGTGGCTCAGGAGGTAGAGACGGTCTTCCACCGAACCCTGAAGGTCAGCGGTTCGATCCCTGCTTTCCACCAGTCCTTGGGCAAGACACTTAACCCTAAATTGCCTCTGACGGCTCTAGAGCGCTTTACACGTGTTCCTTAAAGCACAAAAGTTACTTTGTGATGAATCATTTTAGATGGTATATAACGGGAATGTATATTTATGATTGCAGCCTGGAAGTGCAGGGCTGAAATAACACATTAAGGATGATTAAATTCAACTTCAAGAGGCCCCCGGCCAGCTTCAGTCCATGCTTCTGTGCTATTTCCTGACGAAAGCTGTTCATAAAGATCTGCGTTCAAGTCCCGTAAACGTTGCTCTTGATGTCAAGAAGCTTACGGAGCGACTGATTTAGGAATGTGATTAGTGGAAAAGTTCAAAGGCGAATGATTCCGGAGGCCCAGAAATCCAGCAGATCAGAAACCTCATGATGTTATGAGACGCGTGTTCAAAACACACTGAGGCTGGCGGCGGGATAAAAATGTGAGGTTTGACAATGCGCGTCCTGAAGAGTTCCTGAAGACGCCACCTCCTCACTCTGTCAGGTTGTTGTTTTATTTTTATGAAAAAGCTTCAGATAAATGACATACAAGACAAAAATCCAATCTGTTAAAGTATAGTGAGCACGACGTGGCGTAATGGATGAATTTTTTTTCTTACGGCTACTTACACTTTCCTGCAGTGTGGGCACCTGGCCAGCGTCCGGTCTGTGAACTCTGTCCACTGGAATTAGGAAAAGAGAAAAAAGATCCCGGATTCAATCTCATCCACACAAAAAAACAAAAAAAACCCAGTCGTCATCAACAAGTGATGACAAAACTACCAGAATATTACATTCACCGTAAATGTCAATACCATTGGTTTAACACAAAGGTATTCCAATTGGAACTAAATAAACGGTGATTAAAAAAAAACAATAATCCTCACATTTCTGAAGTTAATAATTGGGATTTTTGCTTGATAAATGACTTAAATGATCAATAGATGATCAAACTGTCAACTAACGATTGTTTTCATTATCGATTAATCTGTCGATTATTTTCTTGATTAATCAATTAGTTGTTTGGTCAATAAAAAAATCCTAAAATGGTGAAAAATATCGATCGTGTTTCCCAAAACCCCCAAGATGATGTTTGGTTTTGTCCACACACCAAAGGTATTCAGTTAACTGTCAGAGGAGCGAAGAAACCAGAAAATATTCACATTTAAGAAGCTGAATCAGAGAATTTTGCCTTTTTTCCCCAATAAAAACTACTTGAACCGATTAATTCGATTATCAGAATAGTTGGCGATTAATTATGTGGTGATGGCCGTCGTACTTCAACTTGCACGCACTGTCACACGTCGTGTCGCGGGGCAACACACAAGTCCGGGGATAATTTCCTTTGCCTTTATTCAAATGCGCCCGCAGTCTCAGTTAAGATTGACGCCACACGCTCAGAGAATCGAATACAACTCTCCCAGTTCTTGCCAACAGGTGCTGCACGCCACACAACAACAACAACAAAAAATGATAAAGAAAAATCGCTTTCTCTCAGGGCGTTAGACATTTGTTCCCTCCCAAGCAGCGAGGAGTGTTTATGAGAGGAGAACACACTGCGCACGCCGGCGTACATTCTTCTTACTCTGATGGAAGCGCTTGTAATGGGAAGCACGGACGACACAATCACTAGATCTGAGACAGAAGGGGCTCGGCGCGACGCCACCCAGGGCACAGATTTGTATTTTCATTCGGCGGTCGTGTCTTTAAACAGGCGGGGAGCGGTCCGGCTGAATGCTAAACACCCTCTATCATCCATCTCACATCCCTTCACACCCCTGCTCTTCCCTTTCTCTCTCCGGCCTCCTCTCCTTTCACCATACATCCAAACTATCTTCATCTGTCCCCAGACGCTGTTACAGAGGAGTAAGTTGACCATTTTTACTCCCTCCCCTCTTTAAGCACAGAACGGCCGAGGATACATCAGCGGAGAGTTTATGGGATTATCGATCTACTACGCCGATTTACTCAACGTTTTATTTACTAGCGCGAGGATGTTTGGGCTCTTTTCGGTGTAATTCACCTTCTCTGGTTTGTGCGACTTCACAAACAGGCCTGTGACTGAAACGGTCACGAGACGTTTAATCTGCAGACGACAGGAGGCTACACGGCAAAATGCCAAAGCAGGTTTTTTATTATTCAGCTGGTTTTGCACAGCAATTCATCACCTCTTCAAAAACAATTTTATTGGATTTTACGGCTCCACGGCTGTGGTTTTATTGGTTGTGTCCTTTTCACGGGCTAATGTGACTCAGAGAGGAGGTGGGGACCAGTGCCAAAGACTCAGACTGGGGGTTTTACTGATGCTGCATTTTCCGACCGATTGCCCTCGAGGTGGATAAGGGTAATGCATAATTCTTTTTCCCCAATAAAACCAATAATACATAAGCTGTAGTTAATAATTAGAGAGAGGATTTCTTCTTTTTTTTTAAACTTATGCTCAGTTTCCTCTTCAGTATTTCATAGTCCGGCTGATACGTCCGTGACATCGTGAGTCACGGTGAGAAAACAGAAAAGCTATGGTGGAGGCCGTGTTCTTGGACCACAACCAGTAAAGAGATCGCAAAGTGATTGGTTGTACACTCTTCTTCTTCTTCTTCGTTTTAACGGTGGTTGGCAACCAGCGTTAAAAAAAGGCGCATTATTGTCACCTTCTGCTCCGGAGTTTTCCCCCTTCCTCTGACAGTGTTATTAGTGATAAAAGGCGGTGGAAAAGCAAAAGAAGAACGGTAGCTGTAGTGACTTTTTCCATTGTAGTGATATTTGCTTTTAAAACCAATATATTGTTTGTTTTGAAAGAAACTGAGAGTGTGTGTGTTGTACCAGGAAGGTGTTGCTGCAGTGTCCACAGGAGACGCGGGCCCCGGCGGGCTGGGGGTCGGGACTGGCCGGACCGGGATGAACTGGGCCCAGATTAATTATCCTCTTACTGTGAAAAAAACAGACGCCAACACACTGAATGACTTAAGATTTAATCATTCAGCGTCTGAGCAAACATTCGCTGTAGGCCGGTGCTGTGAGCCGCCGCCTCACTCTGCTGGTGTGGAAAGTGTGGCGACGACAGCCGATCCTCATCATCATTACCACTAACGTTGCTTTTTTTCCCACAACCAACCACACCGGCTCAGCATCAATGATCAGGCAAGCGGCACTTGGACGTGTCTGGTTGAGTCAGCATGTCTGGACCTAATGCAAAACAGGGACACTTGAGCAAAATTCTCTGGAGCCATTGATTGCGGGACAAGTGGCCTTTGAGGGAAAAATGTACTGGAGCCTTTCGGGGATTTTACTTTAACAAAACGGACAACCTGTGGTCGGCCGCGATGAAACCAAACTGCGTCAGAAACGTGCAGAATCCAAGTACTTCATTATAAAAATACAAGTTTGTTTGTTGTGTTCGGCGCCAACACATTTCTGCATCTCTTCCCATTTTAAAAAAAAGACAGAGCCCAAACGATATGGATTTTTGAGGGGCGATGCCGATATCGATATTAGGGAGCAGACGATTCCCGATACATCGGTCGAAATGAATGTATGTATATATATATGTATATATATATACATATATATACATTTATAGTTATTTAAATCTGTCAATGATTTTAAGATGTCGTTATCAAACCTTTATAACATAGAAATGTAATTGAGACCTGATATTTTAACCATAAACTTTACCATAATTTACTATAAATTGAAAAGACATTACACAGGCTCACATCTGTCGGCCGATTATATCGGTCGGGCTCTAAACATATTGGCCGATACCGACGTGTCTGTGAAAGGCTGATATCGACAAATGTAATCGGCTGATATATCGGTCGGGCTCCAATATAAACTTCACAGTTTAGATACTGTCATTTTAAATTGAGTTAAAACAGAAATAAGTGATGGAAACAAGATGTTTTCAAAGGCATAAAATGTGCAATTATGTCAAAGAATTTCCTGCTTTAAGAGTAAATGTTTGGACATCTCATGAAAAAAATTTGCTTCCCAAATTATATGCAGACCCTAATTAGACCTGAGCTTCACCTTGTGATCTGAACTGAAGCTGACAGGTGAATCCGGGATTTCAGATATTTATGGATTTGGGGGATGTACGGTTTAAAATGATACATATTTACATAGCAGCAGTAAAGAAAGAAAGAAAGGAATGGAATGGATGGATGGATGGTTGGCTAAAAACGTCGCTCCTGCTCATTTTATTGCCCCGGGCATAAACACGGAATCTTATCTTTCTGAGCAATTACACTCGGCTGCAGCAGCGCGATGTTCAGATGAGCTGCCAAAGCGGAGCATTTTTTTCCGGTGACATCCGCCTTGTGTTTCTGATGATAAAAAAATCCCAACACATTGGCATCTCTTTGACCTGTAAAAGAAGTGTTCTGTCGCCTTTCTTTTTGTTTAGCAAGTTTCCTGACAGATGGCAACAGAAATCTTTCTTTCACAAACTGTATTTCATCTGTCAGCAACGCTGTAATGTTTTCTTCATGCCACACAAGTGACATTTAGAAGAACTTTGGAACTTTTTTTACTTTCAGCCGTACAAGGGTGGCGGCTTCTGTGCTCATTCTGCCCTCTGATACTATAATATGAATGAATTAGTTAAGTGTGCATATGGTTGGTAGCTACTTTATAATTAAAAGCAGATATGTACTGAATTAATCTTGTGTTTTTGTTTTTGTTGTAGCTGCGAGGAGCAAAGTGTGGAAATTAAATCTTCACAATCCTCATCCCCGGAATAAAAAATTGCCGATGGAAAGAAACACACACACACACACACACACACACACACACACACACACACACACACACACACACACACACACACACACACACACACACACACACACACACACACACACACACACACACACACACACACACACACACACACACACACACACACACACACACACACACACACACACACACACACACACACACACACACACACACACACACACACACACACACACACACACACACACACACACACACACACACACGTCAAGAGTTTCTCACCAATATGGCCGGGGACAGGCGATCCTCTGGGAGGTGACTTTGCAGATGAGCAGACAGTTGCAGGGGCAGCGAACATACTTCTTCCCTGCTGGGGCGTTCTTAATGGGCTGCAGAGGGAGTCAGAGATACGCGCAGGAGGCGGAGGTAAGAAGACGGCAGGAAGCCACGAATAAGAAGTATGGGGGGCGCAATTAGTCTTGATAGACGAGAATTAACCGATACGACGTGAGGGAGAAAGTTTTCTGAGAGAAAGGGAAAGGAACCGAGGGACGGAGCACAAAGATACTCAAGTTCCCGCTTGTTACTCCACAAGACCTGGACGACGTAATCACACAGGTCTTGATGGTAATAGATGAGGTAACGTTTTATCTGAGGGATGCGTCAAGCACTGTAACAACCAGGGTTGGGTAGCAACGGATTACATGTAATCTGAATTACGTAATCAGATTACAAAAAATAAGTAACTATAATCGAACCAGATTACTTCTGTTTTTTTAAAGTCTCATTGGATTATCGGAACATTTGATTACTTGTTTACATTTCATGTCTTTATAATATAACAATTTTAAAATCACAATTTCATTTTTGGGGGGATTTGTGGTTGCTGAATATGCTAAATGCATTTTATTTGCATTGAAAAAGTTTTGGATCTTTAAAGAGATTTAAAAAAGTAAATTTGTGGAACTCAAAATGTTGTGGTTGCGTCCATTTTTTTTTGAGTATAAGGTGCAATATATTCAGATATTGAAGTAATCCAAAAGTATTCAGATTAGATTGCATTATTTTATTGTTTTTAGAGGTAATGGATTACAATAATTGCCATCTAATTTGTATTCAGTAACTGATTACATTTACACTGATTACAAGTAATCTGACCCAAAAGAAGTTTATGGTAAATGCTTGTTTGAGGACTTCTGCAAAGCCACGGGTTTGTTTAGCACTGCTTCTAACCTTAATAATAATAATAATAATAATAATAATAATAATAATAATAGTACACAAATGTTTAGACCATAAACATGCATTTGATGAAGAACCGACCCAGAGACTCGCATATCGAAAGATTGCTGTAGCTTTTTAGAATTTGTATTCAAGATTCACATATAATCGCTAACTCATAATGGGACAAAACAGCTGGTCTGCCTTATGTCTAATTATACGATTTAAGTTCTTTACAAATTAGTACAAGCGATATGCGTTTAGGAACTGTTAGGGCAGCCGTGTTTGTGTCACCTCATTAGGTCACATAACTCCAGGCCAGAATGTTTTTTGTGAAAAGGGCCGTTGTTCGAGGCCATTGTTCTCGGCGAGAACTTTAATCTGTGTTTAACCACAACACAAAATCACGTCGCACCTTCCTCTGGGCTGCCGACGGTTCTCTCCACCGCATTGGTAAACTCCCACTAACCATCAGATTAAGATCTGTGTGATTTGTGCGCCATTAAAATTTTTTCACATACTGTACAACTGCTGTGGGAGTGGAGTTTAAGGCGGGAGATGAACGTGGGAGTGACAACTAATAATACAAGTAGGGCTGATGCATGATAGCACATTTTCACTATGTGATTATTGTGGTATCTATATTGATATCACAATATAGAAAGTTTGAAAATTAACAATGACAAATTAATAATATCAGGCAAATGTCAATCATCTCCATCTTTGACTCTGTTTGTTGTGTTTAATCTCATTTTGAATGAATTACGTTAGTAACAATACCTCAAATAAATACAAAATATTATCATTATTCATAGAAGTTTAGATAGAAATTGAAATTTCTCAGAAATTAATAATTTTTAGAATTTAGTAATAATAATAGACAATACAGAATTAGGAAAAAAGAAAAAAAATGGATAACCTGATAATGTAATAACCTCCTGTTGATGTAATCATTTATGACATTAATGGTACAGAGATAATTATGTTGTTGTTCAACATATTCTATTACATTATTGGGAAGTGATAACATTATGAGGTTTTATTACATTTTTTATGGAGTTAAGTGGAGATTTTAATTACATTATTGGTAGTTATGACATTATCTAGAAATTATTACATTACTGGTTTCTTCAGTGTGCACGTCTGCACTCTTGCCTCATTTGCGGGCAAATGCGACCTCAGCTGTAGGTTTTATGAGCCTGTGGCCAACAGTCCATATCTGCACACGACACCCCGAACATATTTCTGTGCATCTGCGATATGTTGAGTCAATCTGCAAATTGCTCATATTGCCATTTGGTACATCTGGACATTTCATATTTCTACTTCCATCTGCACGCCAATTTGCAAAGCCAGTGATGCGCACTCGCTCCCGCAGCTTGTGAATCTGGCAGCAAAGGTTGTTGAAAATGACATGCTATGTTATTATCATCTGAACAACTGTCAAATTGTGCCGATCGTTAACACGTCCTTTTTTCTGCAGTCAAAACTTGCAGATTAAATTTACCTTGACCTGCGTCTTTTAAAAAATTGGTGAGTAAAAGTCCAGTAACAGAACAGTCCTTTTTTGTAAAGAGCTAGTACATGAAAAAATAATAAAATGACTTAACTGTGTAAATGCATCATACACATAATGTGACTATTAGGCTCTGTCTAGTGGTTTTGGTATCGTTTGTGTGTGTATTTCTCAACATTCGATTTTGAATAAAACCTGTTGATATTTGTTGTTGCCTCGTCTTCTGGTGTTTCATTTAAGCCCTTCACAATTTAATCCTCATTCATTAGGAGCAAACTGTGTCCAAGTGTCACATGAACCTGTTTTTAAAAAACAGCACTCAGTTATGTGAGCTGTCATGTGTGAACCATTACCAAAATGGGTAAATCAAAATCCAATTGATTCCGGCATTAATAAATCAGCATGTGCTTCTATTTTGTATTGTGTCTAGTTGATCGACACAATGTTGAATATTCATATCCTATTTCCTTTGATTTGTCTACACTACAATCAGAATAAATAAAGTAGCACTAATTTGTCAATAGTTAGGTAGTTGTTTAATGAACCAGTTGATATCCAACTTGGACTGCCAATCTTAATAATCAAATTTATATAAGTTTTCCGGATGGTAAAACACTAGTTTACACAGTATATATATATGTAAGGTTTTGTTCACAAAAATTACACAACATTCTACCAAAGAATATTTTTTCATAGGGGATTATAGGGTCCATTAGTGACCTCACTGTAAACTCTGGATTACCCAAAGTAATGTTGATACTGATTCTGATGATTATTATTTTTTTTAAATGTCATTCTCCATTGCTTTGGGTGCCATGTGTTACATCATTTGGAACAGGATGACCGTAGAAATCTCGGAGATTACTACCAAAAACAAAACATTCCCTGTGAGGCTAGACGCCACTCGAGACCTGTAAGGAAACGTTTTTTGCCATCTGCGTGAAGCAACCTTTTAGCGGAAGTATTTTTTAAGTGTGTTGAGCGTACGTATCCCTTCACACACATACCGTGGCTTCATTGCAGACCCCACACTTCACCACGTGTTGGTGGATCTTGCCCTCCACAGAGATCAGGCTCTGACAAACCCGGCAGTTGATGACAGGGGCGCTGCCACTCTCCGGGGAGGTGAGCGGGGAGTAGGGCGGAGGATCCTCCCCGAGGAGCACCGAGGGCTGAGTTGGGCTGGGGAACGGAGGGAAGCCTGAAGGGAGGAAAAGAACGATGATGAATAATAAAAAACAGTGACAAATGAAGGATTGTTGAGGGGGGGGGGGGAAAACAGTCACAAGAGTCGCCTGGATTCCCGTGACGGGTAACTTCATACGTTTACGATTAACAAGGTAATGAGATTTCGCCTCGTGCTCGACCGAAAGGAGCTTTGCAGGAAAAAAAACACTGCAGGAATGCTGAGCCGCGTTAAGTCTCCACAAACAACAGTCTGTGTGTTTGTCTGAGAGATGGAGAGAGAAAGGAGGAGAAACTAAAACCGGTCACACTGGTGCAACACACAGTGCTCTCTGCCCTGCACAAGGCTTGTCAGGCAGACAGAGTGGATGACAGTGTCCAGAGCAGGTTGTGGTCAAGAAACATAATTAAAATTGTCATAAATCTCATGCTCCCCCCCCCCCCCCCCCCCCATTAATGTCTGTAGACACAGTCCCTCCCCCCTCCCTACGCGAGCTGCCATTGGTCGCAGCTGCATCTTGCAGCATCCCATCAGCACAGCCTCCCTGATGGGTTTTCTCTGTTGTCAATCAGATCAGGTGTTTTCTCTCATGCTACCTAGCTAGGCTAAGCTAAGCTAAGCGTTGCACTCACCTAGCTATATGGGCACAGTGTGGGCATCGCTCAGCTGCTAAAATGCGCGTGTTAGGACAAGTATATTAAATATAATTTTGCAATAGTATATCCGAGCTGCCAACCTGAAGCGCTGCCGGTGCTAAGTAAAGCTAGCTGGCAAAGCTGTAGCTACAAAAAAAAGCTAGGTTGCTAGGTTAGCAAGCTAGTTAGCATATCGCTAATTCCCATTAGCCTCTGCTACATTATCATTATTATTATTATTGCAAAACAGCATAACTGTTAATCAGTAGGTGCTTGCAAATAAATACCCCGACAGCTCACATCACTCCCCTGCACGTACACGACCACGAGCAGGGCGACTGTGGGTCGCTGTCACAGCTGAGCTAGCAGGGGGCAACCCAGAATGCCCAGTCAGTGGAAGCTAGGCTAACTTCAGGCAGAGAGAGGAGAGGAGGAGAGGAGAGCTCCATGGAAACTCACTCTGTGGTTTGTTGGGCACGCCGTAGGGCGCCGCGCCGGGAGACACCCCGCCGTTACCGCTGCCGAGGGCTCCATCTCCCAGATCGGACAGCAACGGGGACCTCTCGCCGTCCGCCATACCGAGAGCGAAAGGTGTTGGGGGGGATGAGGGGGGAGAGAGAGCGAGAGAGAGTGGGAGCGTGTGTGCAGACCGACACGGTGTTGTATTGTTGTGTCGGAAATGCAGGCGTCACATGATCACCCGATCGCCGCTGCCGCCGCTGCCGCTTCTGCTTCTGCCGCTTCTGCTGCCGCTGCCGCCGCCGCTTCTGCCGCTTCTGCCGCCCCTGCCGCCACCGCCGGCGCCGCCGCTGCCGCTTATGCCGCATCTGCCGCTGCCGCCGCGGTGACGGTGCTCGGTCGGGGGGCGTGGCTGTCACCGCCCACCCGGGGATGCTCCAGGCAGCGAAGCCCATTAATATTAACAGGTGTAATTGCAAATTACACAGGAATTATGTTTATACATATTAATGCTTTGTCCAAAGGTGGAATGAAAGTATCTAGGCTGTTCCAGTATTGTACTTACAGTGCAATGCAAAAAAAAAAGTTTGGGCACATTACATATTTTGCAGATGTTTGAAGTGGAAATATAAGTAAATGTTTGCAGGATCTTCAAAAAAAAAAAAAAGATTAGAAAGAAACACAAAAGAAAGAAACAAAGAAACACAAATCATGGACTGATATGTGTTAAAGAGCCAACCACAGATTACAATGAAGTTCAGAGCAGGAAGTGCTTAGCTGAAATTTCTTGATCCTATGTATTTTCCCCCATCGCAACCTCTGATCTAGACTGACGAACCAATGCATGATGAGTGTGTGAGAAGAGAAATATGATCAGATGACCAGCAAGAGGCCCGTACGCGTCTTGAGGGGGGGACATGTAACCCAGCATTCGTTCGCCACCACACAAGGCTCCAGGTTATAGTTTATCAAGTTGATTTTGAGGTCTTGATCATTGTCTCATTGTATAAATCCGCCACTTTTCACTTTTTTACATTTCTTGTCTGCAGGACATTTGTGTGCAGACTTTGCTGATATTCAGTGCAAGCTATAGGCTACCTCTCTATCTGTGCAGCGTTTCCTCAGCCACTGGCTGACCATACAAACCCCAATGCAGAATATCTCACCGCGCTGGTTAACAGGGTTAGGTGCCCAAGTCCATGAAATTAAACTCTACAGTACATTTACATTTAAGGAAAAGCTCAAGTAATGTCTGTTAGTGGCATTTGATGTATTTGCTTCTTTACGACTGTGGTTGCAATCATCAGGTAGTTTGGTGCGATGGAAAAATTGACGCAGTGGAATCAGGAAGATGGAGACCGTCAGTGTCAGTGCATGATGTCACCAAAAACCCTCCCATTCCAGGTCACAGTGGGGTTTTTTTAACTCTCAGAATCATGTTGTCATCAAACAGACGGAATGGCTTCTTTAGAATCAGGATGTTTAGACTATAATGTAAGACTGTGACGTCCAGAGACGGCGACCTGACCTGCCAAAGACAAGACGACCTCGCAAAAGGGTCTCATACACGTGAGAGGGGAAAATTCGACGACAGTGGGGTATTTCTTTTTTTCATTTCACTGTTTATTCGCAAGATTCAAAGTATTTTGGTGCGGTCACCTTCAAAAACATGGCATGAATAATGTCGACATCTAATGGACATCTCTTGTTATCCAGTCGTAAGGAAGTCACGCAACGAATGTACAAATAAGAATTTATTAGAACAAACCATTGCTCACAAATTTTCATATTCAGAATCAGTGGGTGACACATATTAACACTTGAATTCAAATGGGAATATTCAGGATTCAAACTGATCCTTTCTCTACCCCCCCTTTTTCTCCTGAACACATAAACAAGGCAGTAAGTAATAATCTCCACTGTTGACATGGTGTCACACCTTTACCTGTTTCCTCTGAATACTTGTGGGAAGTTTCTCACTCTGCCTTATTGCGTGTTGATAAAATCCATGGAGCGTTTCAGTAACAGCGTCACCTCCAGTTCCCCTCGCTCACTGAAGAACTGAGCCTTGCCCTCCTGGCTGTGGATGGCACGCGGGAGATGGAGACCCAGTTTGCTGGAGAGAAAACGGGGGAGAGACAGGTTCAAGAGAGAGAGGGGAGAGAGCATATAGTATCTGTATATAGTATCTGAGAGAGGAAGATGTTAAGTCAAATCAAAGCTCTGATCGCGATGTGAAACTCTGATTAAAAAGAAAACGTCTGGGAAACGGGAGCTTTTGGTCTGAGCCACCGCCGCCGCCGCGTCTCGAGGGGATTGAAAATTAAAGAGAACATGTTCAAAGCAGCTCTTACTGTTTCGGCGTCCGTAGATCAAGGAACTTCTCTTTTACATCCAGGACCACATCTGTTGCCATAGTGTCTGGCAGTTTGATTTTCACCTAAGAGTGGGGGGGGGGGGGGGGGGGAGTCAGCCTCTTTAATATTTTACATTGTCGACATTTGAATTTCCTCAGGTATTTTACATCCAAGTTGTCATCTTCCATATTTTCCTATCCCTCCTATTTGATTCTAATCCAACGTCTGATAAAGAGTATGACAAACCTAGTTAAGGACGAAAAATATTGAGATTCATCTTTTCAAATTTTATCTGATTTTATCCCTTGCCCTCATTCCTCATTTGTGCAGCTTACGTTGGATTTTGTCTCCTCGGACATTTTTATACTGCTTACAAATAGTGACATAACTTTTATAGCTGCGGCCGAAAGGGTCATAAAATTATTTTTTTCTGAATATTGCTTATATATTTGGAAAGATGTTATCAATCCTGGGTTGTTGGTTCCCGATGGCATCTTTGTTCTTTGTCATTTGTCATCATGAAACTAGTATTAATTTTGTGGCCAGGGGACAATTTATTTGTAAGTATACCAGCATGGCTTCACAGCACATGGAGGACGGGTCCTTTCCACTCAGGCCCAGGAACAGATCCTCTGTCCCCACACTCTGCTTCAGGATTATTTCATATCTGGAAACCAAAGGTTATGCATGTAAAAAAAACCTGAAACAACCTGGCTTTGGTATTTCCTTAAAAAAGTGGCACAAAGTCTTACATTTAGAAAGTTGTGTTCAATCCTTACATGAGACACTGTGGCTTTTTTTGTTTTAAGGATTGAATATACTCATGGAAGATGGAATATGAAAAAAGTACTGTCTTTGGTGTGTGTGTGTGTGTGTGTGTGTGTGTGTGTGTGTTATAGTCTCACTCGGGCTGCGGCCGCGGGTCAGCCAGGTCATCGTAGTGGGAGCCCTCCGCCACCTCTTCCTCGCTCCAGATGTCTTTGCTGCTCTTCTTCATGTAGGCAGTCGTCACTATATAAACACATAATACACATGACACATACTGACATTGTATTGAGCCTCTGCGTGTTACTACAATGATGCAGGAGTTCCTTTAAGGTGAAATGCAAAGAATTACCTTCTTTGTCTTTTTTGGGCGAGGGTCCAATGTGTCCAGGACCCAGCTGTGCAATGGCCGCCACCTTCTGTTGAGATTAACTGACGTTACTGTTAACTAACAGTGTTTGACTTTTTTTGCCAGTTTAAATACACAAATGACATCTAGTCATTCAGTTATAAGCCAGGTATAGATATAAAAAGAAACACACAAACAACAACGTACATTTGGACATTCAGAAAAGCATTTTTGGAGATTTTGCCAAGGGAGGCAAAGCCCTCCTTTGATCTCACACAGATAGGTCAGCCAGGACACCCGCCAATAACCTGAACGAAATTGCACCATATTTATTCTGTTAATAAACACAAATTCTCAAACTGAGTGTTTCATTATCTTTACATAGAACCCCCGCTGCCCCCCCCCCCCCCCCCCCCCCCCCACCCCCCCACCCCCGACGAGCAGTGAGTGTATTCCAGTGAATTTCAGAAGCAAATGAGGAGTTTTTACTCCACGTCCTACTATACTTACTTTGCAGATTATGGTTTTATATTATGAATATGGTAAATTTGTGATGCACGGCTGTAGAACACAATAGCCTATTAAGTCGTTTTTTGTAACATTAGCTTTGCTTCAACCAGCTGTGATATTAAAATGCTGCTCGTGTGTTAATGCATCAGTAATAATATGAATCCACTTATAATATAACACAAAAGGAAACTCCTCCCAGTGAATACTTTGTTTTGCCGATATTTCTTTTGACTACATTCTTTGTAGAAATGTTTGAGAAATTCTTCCACCATTGGGCATCAGACAATATCTTACTTTGCCTCCTTCTCCTCCTTCATCCTCCTCTTCATCATCGTCCCGTTGAGATGACAGCAGGGCAGACAGCGCCCGGAGGCTCTGGACTGACGACACTCCGAGACTCTCCATTCAAGATAAAGAAATTAAGAAATTAAGAAATTAAGAAATTAAATCGACCTCTGGTCCCTGACTGCAACTCCTGCACGTTCGGATCGTGTCGCAGCTGTTGACGCTTTCCGTTTCCCTTGGAGACGAACGGGGGGTTGTCTTCGTGGGCTGCCATGGCAACCAGTGACGTCACAGGCAGAAAAAAAAACAAAAAACTAGTGACACGCATGGCCAACTATGAATGGATGATAGATTATGATGTCACCATTTAACTGTCACCGGTGGGTGACGTATGACAAATAAATAAATAAAAGTTAAAAAAAAGAATTTAAAAAAAGGAACAACCAGCAAAACAAAAAATTATTAAAACACTAGATAAGTTATTCTTTTTTAAATTTGTTTTTATTGTGACATTGGAACAATGTTTGGGAAGAGTTAATTTTCAAAATATTGTAATTTTGGGTAACAATTCTATATATTATAAGATGATTATGTTTGTGTTTGACTTTTAACCAAAGTAGCATATGACTATGAGAAGGTTGTGTTCATACCACTAAAATAAAAAGCGCTAAAATATAAAAAAAAGTAAGCTAAATAAATAAATAGAAATATTTATTTTATTCTAGTCATTAATTTTACTTTAGTTATTTATAAATAAATAAATGTGGTTCGCCTTCCTGCACAAGAAAAACAACTTCAAAAAAATATTAGCATTACTAGACACTATATTACAAATGTTATTAATCCTGAACAAAATGGAAATCTAACTTTCAGCGGTAATTATCGCTTCGCGTCGTCATGTCTCTCCCCGGACACCGTAGTGGCCCGTGCAGCGGACGCATGGCCCCGCGGGAGTCATGTTGAAGGTGACCGGCAGCGTCGTCATGCCGGCGGCTCTGGGTCTGCTGCCGACCACCGTCCACGCCGCCGCCGGAGACGGAGAAAACGAGGCGACCGGCCCGCTACACCGGGACGAGCTGTCCCTGTACACCGGCCCTCCTCCTCCGTCCCGGGTCGTGGAGCCCGAGGCGGGTCAGTTGGAGCAGAGGGTCGCCGCCCTGCGGCAGCAGCTGGAGCCGTACGCCGCCTGCTACCGGGCCGCTTACGGCGAAATTAAACCCAAAGTCCAGCGCGTCGTCCGGAGCGGGACGGAGGCGCTCGCCTTCCTGCGGAACCCGCCGAAGGACTTCTATCCGCGGGCGGCGGTCATCGGCTTCACCGGCGCCCTGGGGCTGCTGCTCGCCAGAGGCTCCCGGGTCAAGAGGCTCGTGTACCCGGGCGGCCTGGTGGCCGTGAGCGCCTCGCTCTACTACCCGGAGCGGGCGGCCGCCGTCGCGAGGTCGGCCGGCGACTCGGTGTACGAGCGCGTCGTGCGGGGCTACGCCGCCGTGGAGAGGATGGTGAGGCCCGAGACGAGCAGCAGAGACGGCGGAAAGGTCACCGACGGCGACACGAGGCCCTGATGACCCCCAGCGTGACCCCCGCACCACGACATACTGTGACTCTCATGCCCACTCTTTGCACTAAGCTTCACATGTAACTCAGGCCCGGGCATGGCCAGTCACAAGGGGGGGACGATCAGCTTCTGCTTCCCATCTGAATGTATATTTATACAGAAAATTAATATTAATAATAAAAAAAACATATCTACCTGTCTTATATGTAAATCTTGAACACTGTCAATAGTCATACGCCGGGTAAAACGAATATATTTCAACAATTCTGAAGTTGATACAAAAATAAAACTTCAAAATCTATTTTAAGAAATCGCTCAATTGTTCCAACATTACTTGCTTGAAATCGCATGTCATGGTTCCAGCCTCTTAACGGTGAACATTTGCAGCTCATCCTTGTGTTACAGTAAACAATGTCTTTGGGTTTTAGACAAAGGTCAGGTAAGACAAAAATTCTTATGGACACCACTGACTTTATGTTTTACAGACCAAATTATTAATTAATAGAGAAAACTATTGGGTTATCATCGCAGAGGCAGCACCAGAAGGAGTTAACAGTGGTACACGTGAGCCGCGGCTCGCGAACATTAAGTCAAATAGACAGATTACATCAGCGATGTTAACCTATAATGTTCATAAGCCATTTGAAAAATAACAAAAAACAACAACAATATTACCAGGGAGGACAATACCTAGAGACGAAAGGGAATTAACACTCTATGACTGTTTTACATCTTTATTCTTCATGTCAGTCAAGAAAAAAAAAAAAGTACAAAAATTAAATAAGGAAATCCCCTCAAAGCAGCACCAGCTTCTCATTCAGCGCAATCTGTGCTTGGGTCAGGTTCGACAGGTAGGTCACCATCAACAGGTCCTGCAACAAGAAACGTTTTGTTTAACAATTTGATTATATTCAGGATGACAGCTTCACGAATACACGGTCGGTTACGTGTCTGAAGTATGGTTTGTCATAACTCCTTCTGTGTTTCTAATGTAAGTGGTGTGTAAAGTGGTGAGACAAAGAGCCAGGAGAGGAGCAGCATCGACAAAAATGCTTCCTGATTAAAAGCTTCCTGTAATCAGTGCCAATGTGCGAGGAACAAGTCTGAGTGCAGCAATTAAAGAATGGGAGGCTGAAGGAGACGCACTAAATCAAACAGCCACCAGCATGAGCAGAAGTAGTTTTCAAAGCGAATAATAAAAGAAAAGAACTCACATTGATGTTGGAGTTGAGCATGTTCTCAAAGTCCTCGGCTGAGATGGTAGGGACCTTGTTGACCAGGTCCATCAGGAAACGACCGACGCTGTTATCCGCCGTCACCTTGCCAGACTGGAGACAGATCGAACAGCATTTTAAAGCCACGATTAAAACTTGAGAGATCACAAAATGATCTCTACTGAGACCACGGATAACAGAAAAATTAAAACGGCAGGAGAACGACCTGGAAAAACAAATAGCAGTAGGTTATGTTTAATCATGGAGTAGGTATGGAGACTGTTTTTAACAAATCTGTTGGTTTATTTTTTAATGGACTTCCACGAGTCTCATCACCAGCACAACAAGCTTTACTGCTCACCAGCACATCCTCGATGTATGCGAGCACAGTGGTCAGCATGTCCTGCACCCGGGCAGCGGACCCGGCCACCTGGGACAGATCGGAGGTCAGCCCCTTGGTGCGGGTGGGGGCTACACGCGTCCTCTGGAGAAGGTCGACTGCAACAAAGAGATGGATCATTAATAATGCAGCACCGCTGAGAGCAAGAAAAATCGCCAAAAAATTTAATAATGTCTCTGGGATTCATATTTTTTCCTCATGACGAATTTGACAAGGCACAATGTCGAGATCACAGAAATGTAGTCAGGAAGGATTAGTTTTCTGTTTTCTTACCGCCTATCCTCTCAGTGTCGTAGTAGATATACTTGACAGACAGAGGAGTGAACATCACGCCAACGGTTTTTCCTGGCACACCCATCTGCGCACTGTGCGTGGGAGAAATACACAAGCACATTAACACACACACACACACACACACACTCAAGTGTGTAGTTGATCATGCAAATGAGGAGCGACCGGCAGGATAATTAGCTTACCTGACGTAAGCCCGGATGTTGATCTTGCCACTCTGCAGCGCTGCGTCCGCGGTCAGGTGAATGGGGTTGGTGGCCTCACGGCTGTAGTACTCGTGGATGAGCACCGAGTGTTCTGTGATGTCAAAACCGGTGGCATACCTGTGAGGAAAGATGTCACCGCTGTGAGAACAGAAGGTCTCTTTTTTTAAAGTATATGTGTGTGTTCTAAATCTGTTTTACTGACGCACCAGCCGATGATGACCTCAGTGGGGGAGACCCTCTTGTGGAGGTCGTACATGTTCTTGGCGAACTCCATGTCCACAGCCACCTGGTGTCATGTCAAATAAGCTCAAGATTAATTTTAAACATGGCCACTTCTTTACCAAACAGGTTTTCCCATTATGCCAAATGAGACATATTAGAACTAATCGTTTAACACATTTAACAAGCTCAAACATTTTTTAGATCTGTGATAATTATACAGGTATTGTGCGGGCAATACATGACTTTTACATGAAACTTTGAAATTTATAAGATAAAGCAGGACATGTAATACTTAAGCAAAAGTTTAAGGCCCTTAAAATGCTTGACCCCCATAACACATCCAGAAATCCATTCACACACATTGCATGAAGTTAACTGATACAATATGTGATGGGGTTATTTTTCAAAAGCAGACTCACTCAATTCTTTCGAGCCTTTGCATTTGCAGAAAACTGTATTTACATTCTGTGAGGCAAGCTCCTGCCATATGAATACACGGTATCAACATACATACAATATCTACTGCACAAACCGTCTACACAATGTCATCGTCATTATTATTATGGAGAGTTAGAAATGGTCAAAGTGTAATTTTAAGTTCAGGCAATGTGTAGTTAAAAGTATATCGTTAATGTTATTAAACATCTACTTTGTAGTGTCCACACAGTATTTATGGGCGATGTGACTAGAGGCCGCCGATGCACAGCATCACTTCATTCATCCCAGGTGCGATGACGTCGTACTGTGAAAAAAAAAAAACGGAGTTGAGCAAACGCACCTCATCTTCGGACTCGTTGTGGGGGACAGAGAAGCAGTTGGTCACCTCGATCGAGTGCTTGTCAACAGTTCCTGAGAAAAAAGGACAAGCGGCACACGTGAGCATCGCTGTTATCATTCGAGTCGCCTTAGCTTGTTAGCTCCGTAGCTACCGACCACACATGACGACCCACTGGCACCGGCTAACACAGTTAACGCTGATAACCTCCAGCCCTGTTGCTGTACGTCTTCACAGCACATGCATCGTCAACACGGGCTATGTAACGTCGCCAGCTTGATTTAGAGAGTCTTCGTAGTCGTGTACACGCTAGCTGTTAGCTGCTAGCGGCTGTTAGCTGCTAGCTGGCTAACAGCCGCTAGGGCCGAAGACATCATGCGCTAGCAGGCAAGCTAACATTAGCTAGCTGCCCCATCACCCGTCCTCCTGGCCGAAGGGCGGTTCGTCTAAACGGATGACAGACGCTCACCCAAAAGGGTCCCGATCACTCGACTCGCTCCCTCGTTCCTCCGCTCGTACGAGTCGCAGATAGAAGCGACGACGACGGGGTGAATTTTCACCACTGGCCCGTACACCGACATCTTGGAAAAAGGAGGATCGGACACCGCCGGGCTCAGCGGTTACATATAGCACCCCCTGGAGGCCGGAGGCCGAACCGCGTTTTAAAATTGTAATACGTTTAAAAATATATATATTTGTATGTGTGTGTGTGTGTGTGTGTGTGTGTTTTATTGCTGTAATATAATTATATATTAGAATGTCTAATTATGATTAAGTCACTGATACCACTATGATGTAACTCATTCGGAATTATTAAACATATGGGTTTCTTAAAATGCACATCATTCGTGTTTTGTTTTTTTGGTGACGTGAATAATTTCTGATTATTCACAGTAATGACATTATGTACCAATTACCGATACAGTCACAGTGTATGAACAGTTGCAGTCATTTAAAAAAAAAAAAAAAAAACTCCAAATGCGAGAAATCAAGGTTATACTTTTTATGCTTTTTTTATTTTCTAACTGCCTGTGGACGGAGGAGGGAGACCGTCCGGCAGGGTCGGCGGTGGGGGCTGACGATGACAACATCCTCCGCCGCTCGCTGGCGTCACACCTGACCGACTCTCGCATCCGATGCACAGATGATGGAGCTCACCGCGCTGCCGGGTTACTACCCCGTCGCCACCATTTCGCGCGTCCGCTGCCCGACACATGTTCTCCGAATGTCGTGATTTATTATTTGACTCGTATTATTCCTGCGTGTGTGTGCGCGTGTGTGCACTTTTCGTTATGCCTGACCTTCCAGTGGACCTGGTATTCGCTTGTATTTATTCACCGTGATCGCCGAGTGGTCGCATCGAGGTGGTCTTTTTTTGTTGTTTTTTTCCTGGAGAGAAAAAAAGGAAAAAGAAAGAAAGAGGCGAACAGGAGCACAGGACTGATGCTGCGTCGCTGGTAAACACGAGAGATGGGTGTCATGGAGCCGAGGCTCCAGATTGTCGTTTCTCTCATGATGCAGCATCTCCTCATGTACAAGTTGCTTCACTGAGCAGGTACGATTTATTTTTATCATAACATGAATCCAAAGTCTCAACCCTTTGTCTTTAATTTTTTTTTTTTTTGCTTCTGTAGCCCATTGGCTGGCTAATAGACTCCCTCTAATTGAGAAGATTTATCTCCGATCCATCCATCCATCAAGCGTAGTGCGTCATCTCGGTTGTCACCGTCAGCCTCCTCTTGCGTCCATCCGCCGCTGGTCCAAATGGACGCACATCGCCCGAGGCTACAGAGGACATAGGACTCCATTTTACTGTGCACATATTTCAGACACACACACACACACACACACACACACACAAAGTGTCTCACTGCCCACACACTGCACATATTTAACTCAGGTTCTTAGACCTGTGTGTGGGACTTATGTAAGAAATCTCAGCAGGCCTGTAGTGTAAATCCTCTACATTCAACATAGCAGGAAGAGCACTTACACAACACACACACACACACACACACACACACACCCCAGGGCGTTTAATGAAACATGCAAAACAGTGAAAGTGGCTGTAATGTGCATATGGCACTCTGTGC
Organism: Scophthalmus maximus; assembly: GCF_022379125.1. NCBI lineage: Eukaryota > Metazoa > Chordata > Actinopteri > Pleuronectiformes > Scophthalmidae > Scophthalmus > Scophthalmus maximus. The sequence continues at coordinate 24,664,816 of NC_061519.1, forward strand.
TCACGGCTTATATAGATAAATGACACATTTATTCATGTTTCAAGAACTATGTGAAATAAGATTGTGACGTACTCCGTTTGCTTCTCGCATGGACAGGAAGTCAAATTTGCGTGGCGAGCAACCTCCCAGGCCTTTACTAAAGAGAAACAAAGACTTTTGATGAATTAAATGGATAAAATCTCCTGATGAAGTTTCTGTTTCTTTGCAGAAAGGGTGAATCGGAGAATGATTGCGACAGCGGAAAACAGCGAATCAATTCTGTTAATGTGTTCATTGTCTTCTTCTCTATTTCAGGCTTCGGTCAAACAAAACAAATGGTTCAATCAATGGTCACTGGACTGGACTGAGTCGGCCATAGGGAGGATACTAATAACACTCACGCACAAACACACACACACCCGAGACAGACAGACAGACACACCCACACAGGCCATGGCGCTGGAGAACTCGGTCTTCCCCTCCCGTCCCGACTCCCTCTCGCTCCCCGTGGAGGAGAAGGGGGACGGGGAAGAGGTGGAGGTGGCCACCGAGGCCACCGCCTCCACGGGGCTCTTCAACCTATCGGAGGAGCTGGGCACGGTCGTCACCACAGAGACGGCGCCGTCCCCTCCGACCCCGATCAAGGTCAAAAGGTCGTTCCAGTCCAAGCTGGCCGAGCGGGAGGACAAAGCCAACGAGCCCAGGAAGAAGCTCCGGGTGGCGGAGAAGGAGAGGGGACGATTCGGGTGGGGTGAGTGACTCTGAAGGGGCACTTCCTGTCCCGGAAGGCCCTTCGCTTCATAATAAAAACAGAAATGTTAAATGTTATGACTGTTACTGAATTCAAGTTTGCACTACGCTACACGAAAGTTGCAACATTATTGTACCCGTTTAACTTCTCCAGAGATTGGGGGTTATTGATGGACTGAACATTTTCACTCGCACAAAATGTGTATTAACTGAACTTGTGCACCACTTCCTCCTTCCCTACTGGCTTGCAATGGTAGGGACCCTCCTCTAATTTGGACCAGGCTTCAGGGCTTCACCCGTCAATGATTTCAAAAGTCTTGCACATCTTTATTTCTGTCATTTGGATTGTCCAGTTTCTGTCCTCGTTCCTGTACAAATTCATGACAGGAAAAAAGAAAAGAGTAAACAACCCCAAACCTAAAACACTTGAATAAATAACTCAGGAAAGGTAAGATCTCTGTGACCCCCCTGGAAGTCTGTTGTTTGTGTGTGTGTGTGTGTGTGTGTGTGTGTGTGTGTGTGTGTGTGTACACCACAAACAACATGAGAGTTTTTATAGATTTTACAGCTAAAGATTTTTTCTCCCCCTCTGTTTGGCAACAGAAAATCTTTAGAAAATCTTCGACGTCATCGGCAGACATCGAGTTTCGGGGGTCGCTTCCTCAAAGAGCAGCAAAAGAACAAGGACCTTGTTTTTTTTCGAGAACATGTAGTTTGAACCAAAATACCAACGTACAGCAAGAAATGTACAAGGCAGTCTTCTCCCTTAAGTATTGGCTTAGACGCACACTTTAGGGATATCCATCGTCGTTGTCAGTGTAACTTGAAATAACACCGGGATGGTTTTGTATTTTGCCACGAAGAGGAAGAATGAAACAAAAGACTCTCCACAAAGAAACCTCAACAACTGCCCTCAGGGTTGTACAACAGCTAAAGTCCAATGTTGTGGCTTTTCCTTTTCCCGAGCGCTTGATGATGTCCCGTCGTACTTCATCTGCTCTCCTCTCCTCACCTGTCTGTTTCCATTTTCGTTCCCCATGGTTCTCTACCAGCTCTAACTTTCCTCTGCGCCACGCTGCGTCTCTCCGAGTAGTTTTGTCCCCTGGGCACCTCCCTGTGTTTATCCTCCATGTTGCTTCATTCACCTCCGCATCCTCTGACTGAAGTCAGAGTTGCAACTTCAAAGAGCCAAAACTTTGCAGAAATGTAGAAAGGCAACTCTGTGTGTGTGTGTGTGTGTGTGTGTGTGTGTGTGTGTGTGTGTGTGTGTGTGTGTGTGTGTGTTTGAAGACTTCTAAGGGATTTTGAAAGAGCTCTCTGGGTTGTGAAACTGAGACACACATGAAGATTTGTCTTTGACCTTGTTTCAAGCACAGAAAAGCACCGAGGCTCACGCTGCAGGTGCATTTCCCCGAGATCAAGACATCACACATTCTTATATCTCCAACTCAAAGCGTGGCGCTCCTCCATTTCACATGCTAACCCCTGACGCCCCAATGTGTTTCCCACCAGTCCGGACCCGGCGCAAGAGGCAGCGCTACGTGGAGAAAAACGGCCGGTGCAATGTGCAGCACGGTAACATGCGGGAGACCTACCGCTACCTGACGGACATCTTCACCACGCTGGTGGACCTCAACTGGCGCTGCTCGCTCTTCGTCTTCGTCATGGCCTACGCGGTCACATGGCTCTTCTTCGGCGCCATCTGGTACCTCATAGCCTACTGCAGGTGAGATTCACGTGCAAAGGATAGAAGTGTAATTTACTTGGACGTTTTTGGTCCAAAACCATGGACGACCACCATCCACGGTTAGATTGGTCCCCTACACGCCTTGCTTTCGCCAGGTTATTCTCTCAGTCACCGGGACTTGTTTTTCAAGGAAAAAGGATGACTCGATTTACGGTACAAAGGAACTGCACCACCCGTTGTGTATGTAACGGTGGCCAGTCAGTCGAGTACTGTGCGGTGTGTGTGAACCGTACTCCCTGATAGCCCGAGAGACGTTCTAGCGACAGATGCTAGAGCCCGTGGGTTTGAGCCTCGTTGCTAGCGCGTGCGTCTCCCATGTCGGAGGTCGGGAGTTCGAGGTCACCCTTGTTAACGTCGGGTGCCGTGACCCGGGCACGGGAGTTAGGTTTAGAGGGGTGAGTGTTATGGTGGCCAGTCAGTCGAGTACCGTGCAGTATGTGTAAACCTCATTCCCCGACACCTTGAGAGGCATTCTTGCGACAGACGTCAGTAGAGCCCGTGGGATTTAGCCTCCTTGCTAGCACGTCCATCTCCCATGCCGGAGGTCAGGGGGGTTCGAGGACACCCCCCACATTACATGTAACCAAAACAAGAGAGAAAGAATGACGTCCTCCCGGTATCTATCCCCAGTGATGGAAGTGGCAGGCAAAGGAAGAGCCGAATTGACAAAACCACTCAACCTCACAAGAGGAAAAAGAACAAAAGCAGGTGAAGGGGAGTGCTAGAAAAAGAGATAAAACAAGAGTGAACCTCTGTCTGGGCATTCACTCCGTGGAGAGAGGTCCGCGACTTGAGAGGTTCTAAAAAAACACGACATGCAGTTTGTCTTCTTTAACACAACCAGTCAACCTAATGGGCCCACCACCAGACATTTAACTAAGGTTAAGTGTTCGAATTGGGTTGTTTACGATTCTTTTCTGCTTTGGACAGTCGCCAGGCTGGCTGCTGGCGTTGAGTCAGCCATGATGCTAACGCCGCCGCTAGGTGACGCGGGGAGCCAGAAAACGAAGGAGGCGCTTCAGTGTACAAACGTCTTTCTTCTCCTCTGTTAACTCCAAAGTGTTGTCGACGACTTCCTCGAGAGCTCTGAGGTCAAGTCTTGTTGCTGCTTTGTCCTTATGACAGAGACTAAACAATAAAAGCACCTGGATCCGCTAGGGGCCCGGAAGTTGTCTGTTGCCCCTTTAAACATATTTAATAGAAACATATGAGAGGGGCGTACCACTCATATTTTTATTTCAAACCCCCCCTTAAATGAAATTAGCACAATGCAACTCCACATTTTTGAGATGATGCTGCGTGCGAGTGACCAACGCCGCGGGACATTTCTGCAAACGAAGGCAAAAAAAGAAATCGCCCCATTTGTTAGCCGGACAGGCAGATGACAAAGCAGCATTAATTTGACCGTGTATTTTATCACGACGTGCAAACTCTTCACTGGACGTGTCCGCCGGATTCCCCCCACTCTAATTAGCTAACGTATTCGCCTCGTAAAAGTCCTGACCTTTTCATATCAATTACGGGCCACCCTAAGTGGTGCCAGAGCGCCGTCGCTGTATTTCCTTTGGTCACCAAACACAGGTCAATAAAAGTTATAGATTATATAAAATGCTTAACACCACTTTCATTAATTAGCCCTCCCCGTCCGGCTGACGCCGTGTTAAATGGGGACATTAGCCAACTCTGCAGACTCTTTAAGTGGTGCAGGGCTTAACAACCAGCAGGTGCTGTATGGATGATGGATGATGGGAAAAAAGTAGAATTATACCGCATCAGGAAGAGAGTGACAGCTTGAATGTTAGGTTAGCCATTACGCTTAAATGTGATGGAGCGGATTTCTCTCTGGTTCATTACAAGAATTAGCCGAGAGGGGACGGTAAACATAAAGGGAGGGATGAGTCGTCTCGTCAGACATACTGGTCACTTCTCCACCTCCTTTCTAAAAATATAAATCTCACTGTCTTTTTTTCACACCCTCTTTGTCAACCCCCCCCTCCCCTCGCCCCCTTTCTCTCACACTCTCCTCCTCGTCGTCGTCGTCGTCTTCCCAAGGGGCGATCTGGACCACCTGGAGGACGAGACGTGGACGCCATGTGTCAACAACGTCAACGGCTTCATCTCGGCCTTCCTCTTCTCCATCGAGACGGAGACCACCATCGGCTACGGCCACCGTGTCATCACCGACCAGTGTCCAGTGGGCACGATGCTGCTGCTGCTGCAGGCCATACTGGGGTCAATGGTCAACGCTTTCATGGTGAGCAAACTGAGAGAGGGAGAAATCACACTTCTGCTGGTCAGCAATCGTACAGTATTGTGACGAATGCTGCTGATAAAGAAGATTATCATGTTTTCCTGTATATATGCAATATGCTAATTCCCTTTCTACATCGGCCATTGTATGTTGACTACAAATCTTAATTCTTCAATCTTAGAGAATTTTACTTAGAGGAAATTCAAAATCAAATGTCAAGAAACCGTCAATTACAGGATGTAATCATATGTGGTGATTTCTGCACACTAACATTTGACAAATCGCATTCGGTGCAGATGGTTATCTTCTTCCCGAACACAAATATGCCAATGGCGCTGGACTTTTTGCAGCGTGCAAGCGACTCTTTTGTTGAGGAAGAATCCACAGATTGTCGTCCGGGCAGAATCAGGCCTGTGCATGTTTATGAGCTGGAAACATGCCATATTAGCAACTGATGGAAATGTGGGCGGGTTTACGATGCATATTTAAAAAGGCTGAGGTCACTTCAAGTGTCACTACTTTCTTTAAACAATGAAAGCCCTAAATCGATCTGTCAAAAGAAACGCGTTGAGCCTGTATTCAGCTGTATGAGGTCATTAGTTTTCCATATAATCCTCCCGTCAGTGTCAATCATCTCTCGTGAGTTTTGAGCAGAGCCTCAGTGTCACACTGCCCGTCCTCCCTCCTCCCCCAGGTGGGCTGCATGTTCGTGAAGATCTCGCAGCCCAACAAACGCGCCGAGACGCTGGTGTTTTCGAAGCACGCCGTCATCTCCCTGCGAGACGACAAGCTCTGTCTGATGTTCCGGGTGGGCGACCTGCGCAGCTCGCACATCGTCGGAGCCAACATGAGGGCCAAGCTCATCAAGTCCAAACAGACTCAGGAAGGTGAGATCGGAAGGATCCGATTGCTGTTGCAATCCGTCCAAAAAAAAAGCTTCATCACCTCCCCTTTTTCACGTGTCTCCCTCAGGTGAGTTCATCCCTCTGGACCAGACAGACATCAGCGTGGGCTTCGAGACGGGCGACGACCGCCTCTTCCTCGTCTCGCCGCTGGTGATCTCCCATGAGATTGACGTGCACTCCCCTTTCTGGGACATGTCCCAGTCGCAGCTGGAGAAGGAGGACTTTGAGATCGTCGTCATCCTGGAGGGGATGGTGGAGGCCACTGGTGAGGACGTAGTTGTGGAGTGATGAGAATGAAAGAATGGCCCCTAGCCGTCCCCTTAAATTCTATCAAGAGGCACCAAATTTCAAAATCACATAGATCATCAGGCCCCTGAATGTGTCCGATTTCGCTTTTTCATCAAGATCTATGAAGTATTCTCTGGGACATCAGTGAAAAGGTGATTTAAAAAAACCTGGATCTGTCAATTTGTTCTGAGCCAAAACTTTATGGATGCCTTCTCTGTGTTTCTTGGAAACTCATTCTTTAGTTTTTGAGTAATTGATTGAGGTTAAAAAATGAATCTGTCCCTGGTAACTAGTGTTAATTTTTAAAAAGGTGCGATTAAGAACTTTTAGGTTTTCTAAAGGTGATGGGGAAGCGATTTTGAAGTACGGCCGTAACTAAGTCTGGTCGTTTTGTGCACAAAAATAACCATAAAATGCAACTTAAGAACGACTGAGCAGGAACACGTTTCCATGTTTGCATTAGAAATAACAATGTGGGCGGTTAAAAAAAAGAAAGAAATGATGCTGCTAAAAATGACTGTGCAGTGAATGAATAGACGGTTACTCACTGATAGTGATGAAAATACACGTGGCTATGTTGAGCCATTTTAATATTTATGATGGTACGGGCTACACACATAATACCGCAAACAATATTGTTATTACTTGAGTGTTTTGCATTCAATATCATTATAGAATAACATAAACACACCAGCTAACAGATTCTATTGAATGAGAAGTAAAACCTTGCACTTTAATTAAACTGTAAAGTCACGACGGTGCATCTTTTGCCTTCAAGACTTTTTAATCTTCAAATTAATCTTGCAAATGCATGTATCTGTCTGGTATCACAGTAATACGTACCCATGTGAAACTGTCCATTAGAAAATTAAATTCCTCTTTTAGGACGTCTGACTTTAGAGCTTCTATGATGTCATCGTGGTAATGTACATATATATTTTGAGATATAGCAGTGAATTTGAACAGGTCTGGGGGAGTAATCACCGGAGGGAGTGATCTTCAGAGGCAGGCGGGATGTTTTTGTGGTCACACGCCGTGTTCATTGATTATTGGAGCAGTCTTTTCAATATTTGTATGAGGGGGGGGGGGGGGAATTAAAGGATGTTGAAGTACAGGATTTTGGACGGGCCGTGTTTTCTTCGACCCTCTTGTCATATTTCCTTGTGTCAAATTTATTCTGAGAGGATAATGTACACTGTGTCTATTTGGCACGAAAGTCAGTGTTTCTCAGAGCTCATCGTGATGCATGTCCACGAGGTAAAGGTGGCCTTCTTTTGCCTACTCCAAATATCGACACCCCCCCCCCCCCCCCCAGTCAGAGTGCCGCGGAGAGTCACAGAAAAAGAGCTGGGGTCATAACTCTGCTGCGGAGAACATTCATGCGGCGACAGTTTGCCAGTGAAACTGTTTGTGGCTAAACGGCTGAATTAATTATGGTCTGTGTCAGAGTTTTAGGTGTGGTGCTTTGGCTTTTCTATTTACAGTAGGTGTTGTCTTAGCACAAACAATTCCAGTTATTGTCTCTTGAACGGCATAATGTGTATAACAAATGTACGCGTGTGTGTGTGTGTGTGTGTGTGTGTGTGTGTGTGTGTGTGTGTGTGTGTGTGTGTGTGTGTGTGTGTGTGTGTGTGTGTGTGTGTGTGTGTGTGTGTGTGTGTGGTGTGTGTGTGTGCAGGGATGACGTGCCAGGCCAGGAGCTCCTATCTGACGGAGGAGGTGATGTGGGGTCACAGGTTCAGCCCGATGATGTCTCTGGCGGAGGGTTTCTTTGACATCGACTACGGAGCCTTTCATCACACATTCGAGGTAATGACTCTGAACGAGTCCCACTAGCGGCTTGTTTGAAATTTGTGCGATATGAGAAATCAAACGATGGCGACTCAATATGTATAATCCATGATAACGATTCAATATTTCCTAACTCATTGTCTGATCTGCATCTTCGGGAGTCTCACTACCTGAGAAAGAAAAGGGCTGAAGAGTGTGTGATGTTGGCAGCGAGTCTTGCCTTTGAGTTAAGCAGTAAAAAAAATTAACACAAAATATGTGTCAAAAACTTTTAAACCATCAACACAAATGTCCGGTTCGTGGCCCCGGTCGCGTCAGATTCGAAGAGCGCCGGCTTCCGTCGGACATTTTGCGCTGCTGTTTACAACAATTTCATGTTCCATGATGACTTCTGAATGTTCCACGTATTTAGCTCTAGCACTTTATAATCACTTAATATGAAAGTGGACATAATCGCCGGATCGGGAAAGGGAAGTGCCCGAAACCTTGTATTCTCTGGAGTGACCAGCAGAGGGCGACTCCCCCAGAGGAGCCTCTAGCGGGTGCACCGCCAACCAGCGGACATCTCGACTTGGCGATGTGCTAATATCTCTCCCCCCCCCCCCCCCCCCCCCCCCCAGGTGACCACGCCCTCCTGCTCAGCGCGAGAGCTCTCGTTGGCCGCAGCCAGACTGGACGCTCACCTCTACTGGTCCATCTCCAGCCGGCTGGACGAGGAGCCCACGCTGACCAACCAGGCGGCCCGGCAGCCCGACAGCGGCTCGGCCAGCAGCAAAGGAGGCGAGCCCACCTTCATCGTCGGCGAGATGACGGACATTCAGGAGCAGTCGGGACTGGGCGAGCTGAACGGCAGCGTCGCCACCGACCAGTCCGAGTCGGAGGCCTAGAGCGGGGAATGTTTACAAAAGACCTTCTGTCCATTCGCCGACCACACCACAGTTTGTGTGGGGGTTTTGTTCCGATCTTTTTCATTTTCAAAGGCAAAAACCAGTAGTTCGATTAGACTCGGTTCTGCGGTATACGTCATATCTTGTGTTACCATACGGAAGGTTTTTTGTTTTCTTGATTCTTTTGTCTTTTCATTTCTATGTTCTATAGTCTGTCACAGGTCTATTGTACGTGTGCTTTCTCTTCTGGCTATGTTTGTGTCGGCTACGAATCACCCTTGCCTATATCTACGTTTAAAAGACAATGCTATGCTTCAGGTGGAGGCCAACGATAGCTTCTCCTGTGGACCAGGGTAGAATGTTCGAGGTCGTTTGTCTTGTGGGTCAAAGTGGTTCATCTGAAGTTAAATATAAGGATTGTTCACATTTAGAATAGTGCAGTGCTTTGACACTTTATTTCCACCTTTGCACGAATCTCCCTAGGTAATATTGAGGTATAAGATAAGAGAAGATAAGTTAATATACCTTTATTCGTCCCACAATGGCAGCAAAGTGGACAGAAGAATATATAAGAAATTTACAAAAAAAAGGGTTAATATGTACAAAATTTTACAAAAATAAAATAAAAATAACATTAGATTAAAAAAAAAAACAAAGGGATAAAAATACTATAGACTGAAACAGTAGGAAATTCAACTTCCTTTAGATGCAAAGATTTAGTCCACATCAGTCACGCGTGAACAGGGTGGGAACACAAATCATTAAAAATATTTAAATAGAGAAATTGGCGGACGAAACAGTTTGTGAATTGTGGCTTGTGGACGATGAAGCCGGTTCCGGATATACAAGCAACTTCTCATCTTCCGGAGGGCGCAGAGTATTATCACGTGTAATTATGTTTGTCACCAACACTCATAAAGATTTGCTGACACTCCTGACTGCACTCGGCACATTATGGTGAGTAGGGTACGTATCTAAAACCTTTAAACACGATGTGTGTGTGTGTGTGTGTGTGTGTGTGTGTGTGTGTGTGTGTGTGTGTGTACAGTAGCACAAGGATCATCAATTTTCTTTGTCCCCAGCCAAGTAGAAATTAAAAGCACAACAGTGTCCCGCTCAAACTCCTGCTTCTGCTGCTGTGTACATATATATACATATATATATATATATATACACATACATGTGTGGCCATTTTTACTTGATGTTTTTACTATTGAAATGTAATATGATACATCGAATAGAAATAATAAACGACAGTATATTCCAGACGGACTGTGTCATGATTGTGTGGTGTGATGGAGGGTCACCATGGGGGTTTTCACCGTACAAACCATGTGTCTGCTAAGAAAATCAAACTCGTGCAATTTAAAGTACCAAGCGAGGGGATGTCTGAGGACGACAACACGATAAGACGGAGGTCGTTCATTGGTTCACCGCCTGCGTTTCTACTAGAATTCTACAGATGGCGGACGACAGACGCAACAATATTTTACACTTTTGAATACTTTAGTAGTTTAGTAAGTTTAACTTCAGTCGGGTTAGGGTTCGTCGTCGTTGCCTATCAAAATGACGACTATATTGGTTCCCAAAAACAAATCACCTTTTCATCGTCAACGCAGTTAACTCTCCTTTTGCTTTCCCACCATATTTTTATATCTATATCTTTATCGCGTTCTGGCTCAGGGCTGATCTAACTTACTGTAACTACAGTAATGGTCCATTTAATCAGTCGTACTATGGTAATACTACACAGTTTTACAGCTTAAAATCAGTGGCATAAGTTTCATTTGCCAATTTCTACTTTGTCACTTCAGAGATAAAATATTCGACTTCATATTTGAAAACTCCATTTTTCCCAGTGAACGTTTCGCGGTAAAAGTTCACATGCAACCACCTTCTCATGAAACATCCATTGTGACCGACTGAACTACTCCTCAGTTACAAAGCCGTCAATTTGCAGCTGCACCACCGCCAGCAGATCCATTGAAGTGCTGCTCAGACAGTAATGCAGCCTTATTAATGAATAAATAATATGATCCATAACACACAAACAACAAACTGCTGTCACTGTTTGACACCTTTGAGTACATAATGGAATATTTGCTCAACTTATGGCATTGCTGCTTTCTCAATGCCCTTCCCACCACTGTATACAAATACAGAAATATCTTAATTACTGGAACGTTTATCTTTGTTGTCATCCAGAATCTGTTCCTAGTAGAGCGGAACTTATCTCTCATGTTACAGACATATTTTATGAAATGTTATCGATGAGAGGAAGGAAGCCACTGCTTCTCTTTTTGTCCATACTTGGCCGGTACTTGGTTCCTTTATCAATCAAGACTTTTACTGGACAATGGACAGTAAACTATTCCGATCATGTACAATAAGAGTAAAGTAAAGCATGATGGAAAAATACTAATGAAAAAAAATGTGGATTCAAACTTTTAATGAAGCGAACCTACGGACCGAGACGACCTCGCTTTGCTGTTGACTTTATTTTTGCTTAAGATGAAAATGAATTGTCAGTTAATACTCACATCAGTTTCCTTCATTTCCTTTTTCCTTTCCGGCTTTTCTAATCACACCTTTCTCGTGACTCCTCTCATCCGCTGGACATTTCGAGGACGTGACAGGTACTGACAGCTGACAAGTGTAAAATACAAAAGTAGTTGCTTTCTTTTCTAAAATGGCCCTGTCAGATTCATCAAACCATAATGAATGATCAGCACAAATTTAGTGTTGTAGTTGATGGAGCTTCCTCTGACTATTTCATCTTGCATACTATTGGTGATAATATCATTTAGAACGTAGAACCTGAAACTGAAAAGTGAGTATTTCGTATAGTAGGGGAAAATGTGCTAAGTATTAGTAGTATGAAGTAGCATAGAATGAAAAACTCTCTCCCAAGTACCTCAGAATTGTACTGTACTGCAGTACATGTGCTTGACTAACCCTGCAAAATGAATACATCTCGATAGAAACACATTTTTGGTGATTTAACTGTGATGATTTGCTCAGCCACCATCTTCAGTAGCATTAAAAAAACCCACACATTTTTACTCTCATTTTGTATAATGAATCACTGACTACCTATACATGTTCTGTAAGGTTACTCTTTGACTAATAGCCCATAAAAAAACTTCCTTTTTTTTTTATCTGCGTCTCGCGTGAAGCCTCGCGGCGCGGAGCAGCTCATTACAAATTCATGGCTGGGTCTCAGTGCCAGGAGAAGTCAGCATATTGGGTTACCAGGCAGAATCTTGAGAAATAGAAATGTCCTTCCCCATTTCGGTTGCTAGATGGCGATAGAGATCCCGCCCGCTTCCCCCTCCAGCCAGTCGCACAGCCCCCTATTGGTGTGTAACGAGATGGGGTCCCCGGCTCAGCTGTCTCCTAGGCAACCGGGGCTGGGGACAGGGAGAGGGCAGAGTGTGCGTACGTTCGTGTGTGTGTGTGTGTGTGTGTGTGTGTGTGTGTGTGTGTGTGTGTGTGTTCGAAACTGGACTCTCACGACTGATGGGCGAGTTTATGAGGATTGTCAGAGAGAGAGAGAGAGAGAGAGAGAGATTGTTGGAGTTTGATATCTGATGATGGCGATGCTGCACGGCAGTGACCTTCAGGTGGAAGAGAACGAATGCCCTTGAAATTGAAGTTGCAAAAAGGATACGGACATTTTTTGAAATTTCCTTTTCACCCGTCACACTGGAACTAACTTGAATACCACATGGGACTCCGAGTCGTGGCGTCTGAATGAGTCATTTTCGATAACTAACAAGGATGAAACCGTCCAGCTGAAAGAATCAAAGTGCACTGTATATCCTAGACCCGACTAGTTATACCCCGACCCAAGAGAGAAACACAATCCAATGACGTTCGCCTCTCGCCTCACGTCGTATGGGATGACGTGGGTGGCTCAGGGGATAAAGCGGGTCGTCCACTCACCAAATCGGTCGGTGGTTTGATCCCTGGCTCATGCAGAATCGTCCGTGGGCGAACAGCGCTACATGAATGCAGTCCGTTTACTTGTCCAGCACAAAGTTAGCAACTAGATGGTGTGACACAAAACAGACCATTTAGCAGCGGATATAGAATATTATCCTGAGGACACGGTGGAGACCAAACCAGAGCTCGAAAGGAAAGTGAATACTTGACCAACAAAGCACATTTCATATATAGCTTATATCATATCAATGTTGCAGCTACAGCTTGTTGCACAGCTCAAAATAATCCATTCATGTCGGTTTAAAGTTCAGGGTTTTTTCCTTTGGCAAAGGTAGTGAGCTGAGACCATCGCCTACCTAAAACAAAGTCCCAGGGCCGTCACAAAATCTTCACCTTCTTGTTATGTCCATATATATCATGCATCATTCATTACTGGTCTGATCATCGATTATTTTCCTGATTAATCGATCACCTGTTTGGTCCATAAAATGTCATAAAATGGAAAAACTGCGCATCATTGTTTCCCAAAACCCCCAAGATGATGTTTTGTTTTGTTCACACGCCAAAGGTAATTAGTTCACATGTCACAGACGAGCAAGGAAACCAGAAAACATTCACATTTAAGAAGCTGAAATCAGAGAATTTTGGCATTTTTTTCGATTATCAAAACAGTTGGCGATTACTAAGCGGTTAACTTTCTTTAGCATCCAGCGCAACCACAGCTTCCAGCAGGTTATTGTCAGTGCATCTCAAAGACTCCTGGGTGCATGTGGTTGTGGAATACTAGTACAGTTTAGCATTCTGTGAAGAATACGAACAGAACGGTCTCATATGGAAATATGGAAAAATGGGAAACCTGCGTTATTCAGAAAATTGCAAGAAAAGCTAAGGGCATCCACAGAAAATATATAAATATATATTTTAAAACAATGCAGCTGGTTTAAAATATCTCCTGATGCGGTAAAAAACCCCGAATCAGAACACGTCTGGAACTGCCAGGTACTGTTCAGGTATGGTAATTTCCTCGTTGCATCGGTGATGTCAGTAGTCCCAACAATAGGACCACGGCGCTGCGCTGATTCTTGTTTCCTGCTGCTTTTAACTGCCAATATCCGGGACCATTTTCCTTTACAGCGCGAACCACCAAGGCTCTGAAGCCACGACCTTCATCAAGCCTGAAAAGAAAAGACAAACTTCAGTCTGAACTTTCCTCCCGCCGCACGGCCGATGTGGAAAAACGTGCGGCGACACCTCTCGTACGTGTAATGAGTTCAATCTCAAGTGAGACGTTCACCTCTGGGGCAACAGCTGCTCCGAGAACGAGATCGGCGGAGGCGCAGCGTTGGGTCGACGGATGGAACCGTTCCACGTAAAGACCACGAAAGTCCTTGGTTGAGAAAATCTCGGAAACCCCTTTGGTCGGCCACTTTCAGAGCAGTAAGCCAGAAGCAGAGGCTCCTCATTTTAAAAGGAAGAGTCAGGCTTGCCGTGAGAAGTAGAGCGGAGGCGATCAAAGGTGTTGAGACCGCCCACTGGAACACACGCAGCCGGCTACGAGACGGGCGGCAGAAATGGCGGCGTCATTTGCTGCCCGCCAAATGTGGCGTGATTCTCTTTCAGAGGGAAACCTCTAGACCTCATCCCGTCCATGAGGTGATGGAGATCCAAGTCCCGACCGGACGTAGGCGACTTAAGAGTCCAATGCTCAAGTGTTACGCATTACAGCTCCCGAGGCGAAAACAACCTCACCGCACGAGTCCATTTAGTCCCGCAGCTTTCAATCTTTCAACCCTTCCGACGCTGCGCGGAACAAAGATCATATCACATGCCAACTCTGGAGGAACTTGACAAACAGACCTTGTTACCTGCTGTTTTTAAATTTGAGACGTCAACCATCAGCAAAAAACACAAGAATTTCCACGTCACCAGACGTTAAAGTCAATGCATTAAAGGTGACGCATTACGCAAACAACCGGTTCAGATTTCTCTCCCACTGTGATGTCACAGTCGGACTCTTTTGGGGGGGAGGCCCCGCCTGCAAACTGAGAATCTCCACTTCTCCGGTGAAGGGGCGGAACATTTCCTACACGTTTTGAAATCGGTCGACCAATCGCAACAGACCGGGCCAGCTGGCCAATCAGAGCAGACTGGGGGTTTATCGGGAGGGGGCGGGGCTAAAAGAAATCCAGGTGTTTTAGACAGAGAGGCAGAGGAGCTGCAGGAATGGGCAGTATGAGGAAAGTCTATACTTTCAAGTCTTCTCCAATACAGCACGATGTCCATTTTGTAAATCATGGTCGCATTCATACGTATGGTATGGAATTGGGGCGTGGACACTCTGTGATTGACAGCTAGTACTGTCGAATGGGAGCATGGTTGCATGGTTGCAGGTGTAGATGGAGGTGCAGTGGACGAGCTTCTCAGTCTGGTCCCACGGCCCCCGCTCCTCTAGATAAGGTAACGGCTGGTTTCAAAAAAACCAACATGGCGCTGGCCAAAATACTAAACTCGAGGATTCCAAACGGTCGTTCACAACCCGACAGGTGGCGTCACGGTGGGTTGCCACTTGTATAAACCTATAAGATGCGGACTTGGACCAATCTGGAAATTGACTGAAAGTTTGACTGAAAGTTTCCCCCATCATCACGTATTCTGCCTCTATGACAGCCGGAGGAAGTAACGATAAACTATTCATAAATCCACGATGGGAACCATCTTCAACTTCTTGAACCGTCCACTCGCTGCGGAGCCACATGGCACTGGTTGCACTGTGCGTGGTGGATGCATGCGGGTCAATTCAACCGCCTTCCCCTGGGTACACGTGTAAAACCCGAGTCCAGCCTACAACACCTCATCGTCGTCATCGTCAGTCTGGGGGACGTACATGTTCAGCCGTCACTCCTCTCTGAACAGAGGGATCCCTCATGAGGGCAGCATGTCACAGTTGGCACAGGAAGGCCTGAGCTCGGCACATTTAATTAGCCAGGCTGTCTCGGCACTGGACGGGTCGGATGGGACACACGCACGGTGACGACTCATCATCATCACCGAGGGTGCGGTTCTGCCGTGCTCGCACGTCTAAAAAGTTAACTGACGCATGGGCACCTTTCCCCCCCCCCCCCGGACTGAGTAGTGCAGCACCAGCAGCGGCTGACCTTTCTTTGAAAAGGAACACCCAAGGTGTGCTCCTGTCAGGTCTTTTTTTTCTTCTTCTTTTATCTACCAAAAACACAAAGACCTCACAGCTCCTCCACATGTTTGCATTTATCATTCAAGTCAATATGGCAGATTCAGAGGAGGGAGGGTGGAGAGGGGGTGGCGGCGGGGGCAAACATGACTGTTGCTATGAGAGAGAGAGAGCAAAAAGCAAAGTTAGGAGAAAACAGTTTGGAAGAAACCATTTCGACATCCCTCTCCATCCCTCTCCATCCCTCCCTCCCTCCCTCCCTGTGTGCAGTTCGCCCACCCCGCCTCAGCTGCGTGGTGAGGGGAGCCCAGTGCAGGCAGCCAGCAACCGGCGCGTCTCTGCCCACCAATCGGCATGCTCGGCTCAGAGCTCGGTGCAGAGCAGCTCGGTCTCGGCAGTCGGAGCTGCGGGCGCAGGGGAAACTGCGACGGCCGCGCCAAGCATCTTCCCAGGTATGCGTCTCCTCGCTCCTCTCTCCATCCCATCACGATGTCGCTCATATGTACACGCCCTGATGGTCCGTTATCTTTCTTGCACATGTCTTTTTTTTTTTGCAATCCTTTGCTTTGCAATGCTCGACTCGAGGGGGCTTATTTCCAAAGGAGGGGTGTGTTTTTTTTTTTTGCTGTATGTCTTTTTTTGGGGGGGGGGGCTCACGTCGCCGCGCGTGCATAGCGCAGCGCAGCGGTCCTCTTGGTAAACACTCACAGGAGACGCATCTGCAAAACCGCTCCTCGTTACGCGCGCGTCAACTTGCGCGCGCGCGCGCACACACACACACCTCAGGAAAAAAAAAGAAGAGATGCATGTTCGCCCTTCGACAAGATCCACGCCGGAGCTAAGGGGGCCCCCGCTGCCCCGCGGCCCGAGGCGGGGGTCTGCGCGCATTTCCCTTTTTTTTTTTTTGCGCCAACGTTGGTTTTTATGATTATGATTTGGCCAAGCGGGCGTTCCTTCAAAACATGAGCGCATGACTTCAACTTACAGTGGGTGTGCAGGTGGAAGAGGGGTTTCTCTTTTTTGGAAGGGAGAGGGGGGGCACTGGACCTGCGGCGCACAGGGCGGAGCAGGTATTATTGGGAGCTGATTGGGAAAATCATTTCATAGCTCAGTCAATTTTTTGCATGTAGGCTGAGCCACACAGCGCTGCAGTGTGAGACAGTAGGTCACACTGTACTGTGTCTACATGCACTGGGCAGCTATTCCTTCAACACCTGAGATGCATTATTGAGCAGCTGCTGTGTGTGTGTGTGTGTGTGTGTGTGTGTGTGTTATGATACAATGGATCTATTTCACAAATCATTATTCATTCATAGTCAGAGTTATATTTCAGGAAGGAGGGAGCTTTTAAAAAAAACTGAATCATGATTGACTTTGTGGACACTTTGTGCAGAACTTGTGCTTTGCATAAGCAGTTTTTTTTCATATTTTTCATGATAAGCCCCTCTTGCCCCCCCCCCTCCCTATCACTAGGTAAGATGTAGGTACACTCCCTCAGCAGTCAGGGTGGTGCTGCTGCCTTGCTATTGCTGATGTGTTACAGTGGCCACTACCTGTGCATATGCAGTCTGCTATACAAAGGCGCCTGTACGTTGGGGGGGGGGGGCTTGGGGTTGCCCCTCCCTCCTGCTCCTGCATGGGAGGGGTGCCTGGGTGGTTAAAACTCAATTTTTAAACAAAGTTAGACTCGTGCACATTCGACAAAGTTGTGGTGTTTTGTGTAGGAGCTGCACAGGCTGCACGGAAATCAGAGCAGAGATGGACTCGGCAATCATCAGTTGATAAATAGAAGTTTTTTCAAACAGCTGACCTTATTAATCTTACCTTTCATTGGCCACAGATGCGTCACAACCCCCTCAGCACTTCACTTAAAAATACACGTGTGTCGCAACTATCGATGGTAGTTGTGTGTTGTTGCTATGCAAAGAAAGAAAGAAGCAGAAGGCTCATGTGCCACATTCTCCCTGCGATCATTTGACCTTGTGCGTCTGGGTCACTCTGGTTCTCTCTCACACTCTTCGATAAAAGGAAGATGGACTTTTTTGTTTTGTTTTTCTGCCGTCCATCATGACTGCTCCTGGATGAGGCCCCTCGTGTTGATTGTGCATTAATAATCACTCACGCCACCCGTCCGCTACCAATCGAAGAGCTCGGAATAGTTCGGAAGGACTCTCATCAGAAGCTGTGATTTTTTTTTTGTTCTTTCTTTTTCGGCACGTCGACTTGTTTAATGTTATTTTGGGATGAGCTGAGGCTTCGTCGAGCGGGCGAAGTGACATCGACGGTGCCGTCGGCTCATCCGTCTTCACGTGTGTCGTCCCTGACAATGTGGGGACACACACACACACACACACACACACACACACACACACACACACACACACACACACACACACACACACACACACACACACACACACACACAGACACACACGCGCACACCGCGCACACACACACACACACGCGCACACCGCGCGCACACACACACACACACACACACACACACACCGCGCACACACAAATACACACACACACACACACACACACACACACACACGGTCATGTAGAGAGGAGATGTTTCTACTGAGCCTCACACATCTGGATAGTAATAATCATCTCCAGGTGAAAGATTGAATCTGGTGTTTTAAGTGAAATGAGCTCCCTGCAGGACCGAGGCGACACCCCCCCCCCCCCCCCCCCCCCCCCCCCCACCGCGAAGGGGCACGAAGTTAGGATGTGAGAAATGTTAAGGTCACCTTGAGGTCAAGAGGAGGGGGGGTGGGGACTTTTTCCCTCCAAATAGATCAAAACAAAATGATCTTTTATGAAAAAGTATATTGCGCACCAGTGATAAAAACAAAAACAAAAGATGAACTGATTAAGGTAAAGTTTTTTTTCTTGTAGTGTGTTTCCGAGCTGCAGTCATTCGTCCATCAATCAGTCCCCTGAAAGAAAATTGATAACCAACTCATTTGATAATATCGTTCTAGCCAAATATAAATATTTAACCGGTTCCATTTTCTCATGTAAAATGTTTTTTTTTTTCTGGCATGTGATAATGTGACTGTCGGTTTCAACAAAATGAGCAAGCGTGAGAACTTTGTGATTCACTTTACATACATTTCATGATTAATCAATCAAACGATAAGACGAGCAGGTTCATTGTTGAGTCTCAGCCCCATGCTCCAAAAAGGACCATTTAAAGTTATAATGACTGTAATCAATTCATATTTTGAAATCTTTAGAAAGTAAATATCATGAGAGGCATCGTGTTGCCCTATCGCAAGGTATTCATTATGTATCTCGACCATGAAAGAACAGCTTGTAGTGTAACTGTAGTCGTTTTTAAACATGCTGATTGTTCAGCGCATTCAGGTTCTCTGTTCTTGGAAACTTCAATATGTGGAGTCTTGGTCATGTCTGGTATTATATATATATATATATATATATATATATATATATATACATATGTTTGGATTATTGAAGTATTGTAGTTTAAACAAAACGCCAATGTGTTTGCTGTACACAACGTTGGCAGAAGTATTGACCCTAGTATTGAGGAGATGTTTGCAAGTCAACTCAGGAACGCTGTACTTGTCCTCTGGGCGACACCTTCATAATTGAAAAATGAAGAGAGAGACACAATTCAAGTCCGGGTGCGATTAGCCGGAATACTAATGCGGGCGAAGCCTTTGATCGACGATTTACTGTTTTATAATCCGTCCACCGTCGTCGTCCCCAGGTGGCACGGACCGTTTGAGACACCAATTAAGACATCGCACGCACACACACACACACACACACACACACTTTTGAAACTAACATTATTCTGTTCAGTATATACGTTCCAACATGTTTTCTCCCGAAATGAGCGGTTTATTAAACGACAAGGAGAAAAGTCATTATTGACTATTTTGGATATTTGATTCATTGTTGAAGTCTCTTCAACGTTCCCTTTGGTTTCCACTTTCCATTTGTGCTGATCGTCTCCTGTGACCGGAGCTATAACATGTACTTTGACTATTGTTTTGAAAAATCATTACGCAGGACAAGAACAATCGATTATCTGGAGACAATAATCTGCAGATCAATCTCTGGTGAAACAGTAGATTATGCCGTGTGTATTGGCAATTTTTTTTTTTGTCAAACACCTTCCTACAGTAAATTTGATCCACTTCATTGAGTGTTAAAGCCACTGACTCCAGTCGGAGAGAAGAGCTGTAAGGAAATACAGTAAATACACTTCTAGAGGTGAGGATCATGATATAATATATCATGAAGTCCTCAGCGAAAGAATTAAGATCCACGTCATGTGACTTACGCTTACATTTCATTTTCAATTTTGTTTTTCTTGAACTTCGATCCAGTTCGTATGAATCAGGGGCTCGGTCACTTTAATTACATGCAATAACAATAAATGTACCAGATTTTTTTTCCTTCTTGATGCAGTAACGACACATTGGCAACGCACCAACTTTCGCCGCACATGCTGACACAGCAGAGACAAAAGGGCCGTAGACATTATATTTAGTGATTTATGTCGGATATTCAATTTCCTGTGTGTGGGCATACGGCCCCCTTTTTTTTTTTTTTGCAGCTCTGTTGAGTTAGCAGGACGTCGTATAATGCAAACTGCACGGGCAGAGATTTCACCTCAGGAGTATCTCACGCAGATTGATCGTACGGCGGGGCGTTTAATCTTAGATGTATTTATTGAATGGGGCAGAATTTCTTTGTAGTGTGCACAGTGACTCTGGTTTATTGGAAGTGCAGCATTTAATATCTACACGATAGAAAAGGGGCAGTGTCCGGATGTTGCTCCGCATTGACCGGCGATTGCTAAAAGTGATTATATTGACTGTAATGACAAATGTTCCTCCTGGCACCTGAATGATAAATCCCATTGTCACCGTACTTTTACTCCAGACAAAGGGGAGAGAAATCATTTGGCCGGCTCAGTGGTTGAACGGACATGAAATACTCAGTAGTATTCAGCAGTTCAGCAGTTTTTCACTGTGAGAGGAATGTTTTTGTAAAGTTGGTAACGTGAAGGGTGTGGCTGATCGCAAAATGCTCTTGTCTCTGTTGAAAGAGGATGATCATATTCAGACAGTGAAACTGTATTAAAAGAAGAAGATGGTATCTTGAATTCTGCGGTGCATTTTGAACATTTCAGACTTGCCTCCATAATGTCTGTCCGCACAAAAGAGCGAGTTGCGCAAAGCACACGCACACTTTGGGAGAACGCTCACTGATTCTCTTAACTTGTGCTTTGTGAAAAATGAAAAGAAAAACGACCTCGATTCAAATGCATGCAGGAATAAATGTGTTCACACGTCACTTCCCCCCCCCTGTCCCCCTCCACAGTGATGGCCTCTGCTGAGCAGACGTGCTCCAGCTTCCACCGGCAGCACTGCGCATAAGGCAACACACCCCACCTTTGCCCTCCTGCCCCAGAAGTGAGAGCGAGAGCGAGAGCGAGACACCACCATGTACAGCGTGGAGGACCTTCTCATTTCGCACGGATACAAATTGCCCAAGAGCGGCCCTCCCTCCGCCACGCCTTACGACAAGCGCCCCGCGGACTGCCAGCGCGAGCTGGTGGACAACCGGGCCGGCCGGGGGACGCTGAACGGGTACGAGGCGGACCGGGGCGCGACCATCGCAGGCATCTACGGCAGCAGGCAGGCACTGGTGAAGGGCTACCCCGCCACCGACAACGAGAGCGGGGAGAGGATCCTGAGGAGGAAGGAAATCGGCATCGGTATCCTAGGTGACGCTCAGCCCTTGGGTGATTCTCTCGCCACGGATAGCGGGTGAGTGGGTTTTTCTTACCCCACCCCTCTTTTGCAATCCCCCACACCCCTTTCCCCCCCCCCCCCCTTTTCCCCCCCTCCTCTCACTGGGGCCCCTTCGGTATTGCATGCAAAACTGAGTCTGCACTGCGCAGGGTTTTCTGTCCTCCTCCTCCTCCTCCTCTTCCCTTTCCCCTCCTTCCAGAGCTGCAGAACAGAACAGCGTGGCTGCAGCAGCAGCAGCAGCAGCAGCAGCAGCAGCAGCACCACCGACGTATAGATATAGGAATCATGAAAGGTGCCTTTTCGCACTCGGGAGTTGTCTGCATGCCTGCACACAGAGGTGGCTCGCGTCCCTGTGGAGCCCAGATCGCGCGGCGGTAGCGTCTCCGCGGCCTCCGCAGAGGCAGGCAGATGTAAATAGCAGCGACAGAGGCGGCGGACGGAAAACCGGGGAGGACTGAACGCGCCTCGAGACAGGCGCGTAATCACCCCACTGTAAACACTGGCACACCGAATCACGCCCAGCACGTGCTCTGTGATGTAAGCATGTTGCTGGGCAAGTGTGCACAGCGTGGCTCCCCTCAGCCATACAGTAACGTACGCTGCTGCGGGTGATCCGTTGACTTTGCTGCTTGAACGTATGAGTACAGTGACGAACCCAGTGAGTCAGTGCAGTGCAGTGCAGTGCAGTGACGAGACGGGAGCTCTGAGAAGGGTGTCACTGTAATTCATTCATTTTTTTTGAGTTGTCTTTTTTGTTTGGTCTTGATATTTTTCACACTTACATTGTAATAAGTAAGGATGATACGTATGTAAGGTTACATTTTCATTTGGGTTTTTTTGGGGGGGGGAGCTGCTAACGGCAAAACATGGCTGTAGGTGTAAAATACCCTGAGAAAATACAATTATTGATTTATTTCATTTGAGAGATCTGATGGTTGTATTTGAGTTCCATGAAGGATCTCAAATCCCTCGTTCCATTTAACTGACAAACATGCTCGGAAGTGACGGTTTAATGCAGCAGTGCTGCTCGGCCGCAGCAAGAAAATTACCACAACTGCTTGAGGAAATTAGAAATTACAGTATAATTTAACAAATTACCCTCTTTAACACTAAGAAGTGATGCTCAGATTTTTAGCCTTAATCCATTATGATATAGTATGCCTTCTCTAGGATAATCATTTTGGAAGTGCAACATGCAGCTATATCATGCACTTAGGTAAATATTGATCTGTAACTAAAATGATCTCCAGGCGCCACTGCTTTATCACACGTGACTTGTCACCCAGTTGCCATTCTATGTTAGTTGGGCAATGCTTGTGATATTACATTCAGCAACATTAAAAAAAGACCCACTTCGTTTTTCCCCCCTTTATGTCCACATGGTGGATTGGCCTGCCATAAAAGTTGCATGCAGTATTTCCTAAAAGGGAACAGTTTGATCTTACTAATTGAGTTATGTGATCAATTAAACAGAGGGGGGGGGGGAGTTATTTTTCGTCAGATCATGTAATGGGCCACAGTCGTTTTCCAAATGACCAGCTTCTTAGAAAAGGTCAGCAATATTTAATATACATATCATATTGCAGTAGCATTACCATTTCGTAGTGTCTTCTAGGGAGTTGGGAGCCACTGACTCAAGCTCTTTCTTCTCATATTGTATATGTAGCTCTCCTTGATTAAGTTGCGCTGGAAAGCCAATGCTGCCAATGCCAAACACATGCTCGAGGCTGGCATGGACACGTTACTTAAAAGAGCTTTTGAGATTTGAGGCTTGCCACGTTTGTCTGTAACACTGTGGCTGTCTCATCAACACTGAACTTTTCTTTTACTTTTTAGGTTCTACGATGTCCCTAGTTTGACTTATTCAGAGCCGCTGAGCCATGACGAAAGGGATATTTCCTACTGGCGAAGGCGAGGCCAGGACTTCAGTATCCTCCTGGACTATGCCGATGGCAGGGAGCTGAGGGCCTCTGCTGGTGCGTGGAGGCCACAGGCCCTGATCGCTGCAGAGGAACACAGGGCAGAGAGGCGAGCGCAGCAGCTATGGGAGGACATTTCCTGGCTAAGGGATCCAGATGCAGCCCCTGGTCAGCTCAGGGTGACTGGGGAGAGGAAGTGTCAGAGCCTCGGTACAGAAGAGTGGAGGCCTGCTGTGGGCCTGGGAAGGCAGCTGTCGGATGGGGATGGGGACAGATGGGCTCAGGAACAGTATCGCTTGAGGACACCGGAGGGTTTTTTTCACCCTAGAACTAAAGCAAAGTCTCAGTCTCTCCCGAGAGTTTTATCACCTGATGGAATTGACGGCAGAGAGCTCATTCCATCCAGGCCTAGCCTACCTGATAGACAACAGAGGTTAAGCAGCACTGTCTTCTCTGGGCCCTATAGTAGGTATATCTATAGTGGTGCTGTTGGCAGGGAGCGTTGGGGTAGGAATGCTGGGCCAAGCAGCCATGTTGCACTTTTACCGAAGCCCAGGTTCAGCAGGCCTTTAAAGCCTCCATCATATGAGATTCACCAGCAGACTAGGGGTAGCGCAGAAATGCTTGCTATAGAACAGGGTGCCAAACAAAAAGATAGGTCTGTCTATTATCCAAGGGGTGGGGAGCTCAGACAAGACTATTACGCACAACACTCTGCCATCTATGGAATGGAGCCCCCTGGCTACATCCCACCCCCATCTTATAGAAGACCCCCTCTCCCTAGAGCAGTTTCAATCAACCGCAATGACATGGTGAACCTAAGATGGAGGGCGGAAGCTCTGCAGATGCACAGCTCAGATCCTGGAAGATGGTTTTCCAGACATGCAGGTGGTTCATGGCTGGAGCATTATGGAGACCGTGGTGGATCCTATCGAAAACAGGTGCATTCTGGACATGAAGAACAACCAGAGCATGCCCGTCAATTACCCACTGAAGACCCAAGAGTGAAGCAAATCTCAGGAGGGCTTGGCGGAAATTCTCTCACCGACTCAGACAAGATCCGTAACATCGACAAAGAGATTCCATCCGCTAAGATTTTAGGACAATCTACACATGATAGTGCCTTTCCTCCCCAACAGGGTCCAGCTCTCAATACTGATGGCCGCAAAACAGCTCTCATTGAAAACGACAGCAGTATTCGATGGTCTAACAGGGGAAGTAAAAAAAGTGACAGTGTAGCTTCTGATCAAAACCGTAGTCTGTTTTTTCCTTCATCTATTCTGGGTAAACCACCACCTCCCCCATGCAAGCCGGCTGATCAGGGTGTCTCTGAAACTGTGACAGAGGTAAAAAAGGTGGAGCTACCTGATCCACCAGAGAAAGACAAAAACAAGAATCTAAAAAAGAGACTTAGTGAGACAATTTTTTGTTTGGTGTCTGTCCCTGCTACTCCGCAGCTCACTGGGACAATCCGTGATCAGAATAACAACAATGAGAAGTCACCAGACCCAGCAGACAGTCCAAGTGATAATAAAACTGGCCACTTAACAAACCAAAGTCTCCAAAGCACATCTTCAGCAGAAGCTGAGCTGCAAGCACTTACTGGTAGCATAGCGAGCAGCAAAACAAGCAGTAGAGCAAGCAGCAAAATGTTTAAAAAGTTTCCCTGCAGACCCCCTAAAATAAACCATTACAAGGAGCTGAAACTGTCGGGATCCTGGCCTTCAAACCAGTATCGAGACCAGGAGACACAAACTAGCCCAGAGGCCCGAAAACCTGATCCTGAAAACAAGGAAGCACAAGAAGAACCTGTCCCTCCCGACACTGAAGACCCTCCTGACAGCAGTGGCGCAGTGGGCTCTTCCTTCACTTTTCCTATAAAGGGAGTGAAGAGTCTGAAACTGTCAAGCAACAGCGCCTTCTCCCTGACAGCCACCTTCTCCAACCAGCTGAACAAGAGCACAGCTCAGCAGCCAGCAGTACCAGCCTCAGGAAATGTGGAGGAGACCAAACCAGCAGCAAACACTGGACAGGAGGCATTTGAACAGTTCCTACTGAAACCGATCATCCAGCGGCCATGGGATGCCGTCAAAGAGCTTGAGACCATCAAAAAAGAAGTCCAGGATCAACAGCAGCAGCAGAGCAGCAAACAGCCCAGCGTTGATAAGTGCATAGAGGACCTCAATGAGGCTTACAAAGACATCTTGGAGCTAGGCACTGCCAGCAATAAAGTCCCCAATGGTTCTGTACAAATCCCTGAGCGTATCAAAATCCGATTGACATCAGAACCTCTCAACAAGCCCAGCAGCCTTAGACGCAGTGCAGTAAGCTGGTCTGTTGACCCAGAATACAGGGAAGTCAAGAGCGCCTTCTCCAGGCCTGCAACAAAATCAGTGACTTTCAGCAAGCAGCTTAGGGAGGAACTTCCCGTCCCACCTCGGGAGACAGGCTTTAGAGAATACAGGGTCATTTCGCACCTTTCGCGCAGACGGAGCAATGATGGCAGGACAGTAAAACTAGATCTGCCAGATGAGCCCATCGAAACACCACTTTGTGACTTCAGTCCAACAACGCACACCACATCAGCTGAGGTGCCCTGGGCAGACAGACAGCCCATGCAGGATGCCTCTACACTCACTAGTCCTCCAGATTATGAGGACATATGCCAGACTTTGCGTCACCCTAGAGACCCAACGGATGTCAATAAAGCATCCACAGGCAATTCAAAGCCTAATGACGCAGATTCTCTTCAAGATCCCAGTGCTGAATCAGAAGAGGATTGCCCTATTTGTAAACGAGAGCTTGAGAATCAGATGAGACAGGGCACACTGCCTCCACTGCATGAGGAGAACAGCTCAGACAGTTCAGCCAATCAAAATGGCAGTCCACCACAATGTGCTGCCTTAGAAAGTCCAGCAGAAGATTCTATAACAGAGGAGCCAAATGACTCAAGTCTGAATCAGTCAGGGTCTGATCCTTGTGCTGCAACAAGGGAGCAGCATTCATTGACACAGGAAAATTTGGGAGGGGATGAAAAAACAGACAGTGCTCAGGCAGTAAACTTTGACAATTTGGGTGCAGTTAATCTTGCTGAGAGCATACCAGCGAATGGAGCTACAGAGGCGAGCACATCCACAATATTAGCAAATGATGTGCCTGCAGACCCCCAAGTCACAGAGGAACATAGAGTCTGTGAAACAGTAGCCAAGGAAGTACAAGTAGGAGAGGATGAGGCTAGTATAGGGGAAACACCTGAAGGCAGTGCAGACAAAACTGAAGGGAAATATGAATGTGAGAGACAAGACAATACAATGCGTGATGACGAGCAGGAGCGAGAGAAGAAGCCTTCTGCTGTCCCAGAGCAAAGAGTTGTTCTACGGACTCATCTTGGGCGAGACCACCCAGGGTTACCAGAGTTTCCACCAGATAGACTGCCACTTTCAGTTCCCCCAAACCTAGACCGCAGGCTGTCTCTTAGCTTGGAGGGAGAGAGGCGGAGCAAGGGGCCATCCAACCGAATGGAGGCATTGCAGAACAAGCTGGCTATTTCTCCAGGACGGGTGGCAGTTGAGCGCCTGGCCCGGATGAGGGACGTGGACATTATGTATCGTATGAGGCGCCTCAGCATCAGGAGTACTGACTCTGGGGAAGGGGAGGCAGAGGGCGAGGGCAAGGATGAACAAGTTGAGGAGATCCACCTTGGGCCTCAGAAACACAAGGAGAATGACCAAGAGATCACCAATTCACAGCAGGTCTCCGTGGAGACAGTGTTACAAAATGAGGAGGAGTCATCTCTCTCAGGTAAAATTAGAGGAAATTAAAGATCTGAAGAAAAGTTATAGTCTTGTGTAAGTTGAGGTTAAAGACATCTCCAAAATATGGTGTCACTGTCCAAAGATGGAATAAATCTTTTACCCTCCTCGACAAATTCAAAGAAAACCGATCTTTCAAAAGTGAATTTTACTGTGATAGATATTGCAGTTTCGGTAATTTTTTTAACCTTGCTGATTTGGTTTAGATACTTTACATGAAAAAATTATACAATATTTGATATAGATACAAATAAACACTATTTCTGAGTGAATAATTTTCTTCTTTATATCTCAGAACCCCATGATCCCAGCCGAGTGGAGACTTTGTAGAAAGACTACGACCATCATCTCCATCTGAGGTTATTAGCTCCAACACTGTGACCTGGCTGCCTACTAGAATGCCTTCATCTCATTTTGACACTGAAATGGCCTTCTTGTCCGACAAGAGCATTGTGTACACCCTCACCCCTCGGAGCTGCGTTGACTTCTAAGAGTGCTGTTCCACTGCCAAAGGGAGGTACCCCTTTAACCTGAGGGGCAACTTCCACTCCGAAATCCCTCCCCGGCCTTCCCAAACTGACTACCCACTACCCCATCTGTCCTTCATCCCCAAGCCCATCCTCTTATAGGGTTTCTACTAGTTAGTCTTCTTGTAGCGGCTTTTCCTTTCTATTCAAACCTCCCTATGCTTTTCTCATTGGCAGACATTATGCAATTCTGTCGCGCATACTAGAACTTCTTAAATGTCCATAGTGAATACAGTTGAGACATTTTTTCGTATTCTGAACAAATCTGTATGTTTACAGGCGAGCCGTTAAGGATATGAATGTAAGCATTTATGTTTAACCTAGCATAGACGTAGAAGGGTTACCGTCACAAACCTGTTCTGTTGCATTTAACGTACACCAAAATAAACTGCGTATCTGATTGTTGTGGTGCGGAAACAGCTGTTTTAGAACTGGACATCACTGTCTCTGGCTCGAGAACTGTTTTGATTTTCAGATGAGATGAATCAGCCTTTCCTTTTTTTAAATTTCATGACATTCAACCCTTTCTCATTGCTTTTGTACACACTGCAACCACAACCATAACAAAAAGAGCTCTTCAATGAAGAGTGACTCTTTACCACATGACATGATGGATCAGTGACCTGTTAAACGTTACACTGGTTCTACACTGGAGAGGGAGAGTTGCCTTCTTTAACCAGGTGTGTATTTCCTGGTTGGATCAGGTGAAGTCTCTGCTTGATTGCCTGAACAATCTGGCCTGATCTGATGTTTGGCTCCCATTTCCAGGTAATTTCAGGAAGCAATAAAGGCACAGATAGTATTTGAAATGGTGGTCAGCAACTTTGATAAGTATTAAAGATTGATATAGGGAAAAAACGAACAGAAAAAAGATCCATAGAGCAATACTCTTGTATAAACAGCTCAGTGGTGGAGTGGAACTAGATGTAGGAACCATGGTCAAGAGTTTTAATGTGAGCGTGTCATTCAAATTATACTACAGGGATACGGAATTGTGTCAGGGTATATGGGCGCTTAACAGGGGGCGGGTGTTTACTTCATGATATACAGTATCTCTATGTTCATACATCTGTAAGCAGAAGACGACATTTCACGGAATATTTATTTTTTTGATCATCAAATTGTTAATGAGTTTGCATAATGTACAAAATAAAGTATATTTTAAATATTTTAAGAGATATTTTGTATTCAACCATGAAATATTATTTCTCCACGCTTATATCAAAAGCTGAAAGTATCATATGTCTGTACAGTATCATATTAAGAGTATACATAATTTTCTAGTGCTTTAAAAATCGAATGGCGTGACATTGGAAGGGATGACCCTGTGGTGTGCCTTGATCACACGATTCGGTTTCAGTGAGCGATTAGGGTTCATCAATGCGAGTGTTGACGTGATTGGAAACTTTTTGATTGTGCCATGATTTCCTATTTGATCGTGCTTTTTCATACGCTAACAGTGTCATTGTTGGAGTCTCCTCGTGATGTTTGATGCGTATATCCATCTCTCTGCTTTTATTTCCGATGTCGTTGGTCAGACATGGCCGCTGTCTTATTTATGTCTTTGTACGTCTTCCAATTCAGATCATGTATTGTTCTGTTCTGTTTCTTCAAAACTTGTTTAGAAATAAAAGTGGGACTTTTTTTCTTCCTTTTCCTTCCTTCTACCCTTCCTTTCTCTCCTCCGCCTAAATCCCTCTTTCCTTTCTTTGTTTCTTTCACTCAAAAGCGTGTTCATTTTGTGTAAATTGTCGTGCTGTCAGTAACACTTATTGCACTAATGGATACAATGCGGTATGCTATTCTTGGCTAAAAACCATGTATTTGCAAAAAGTATTAAAAAAATTTGAGATTTTTTTTTAATACAGGGGTTTTTGATAAATTAAAACCATAACTCAGAATGTAAATAATGACAAAAAAATCTTGTGGATTAAAAACAAATTTGCCTTTACATGTTTTTTTCCAGAACAGCAGTGTTGCATTGGTACAACGTATCAACAACAGATCTGTAGGAACCCATCACTGTTCAATCGTTCATTCAGTATCACTTAAATGTTATGTAGCATTTTTACAGTTGTAGCATTTTAATCAACTCAGAACTTTTGTCTTGGTATTTCAAACGTTTCTTGTAAATCTGGGTCATGTCGCCTTATTCTGTGTGCATTACATTATACTCCAGGCAATGCCAAATATTAATGTACTAAGCACTGTTTCATACCTTAGGTTTTTTACCAACAACTCGTTCTGCCATCCCTCTGGCTGGAGAGGTACAGTAGCATAGTTTCTGCTCTTCATGCTGTTCATCTGTAGGAACATTGAATCAAAGCTGTGAACTTAGAATAATATAAAAAGTATAGTTGTTTAAAAAAAAAAAAAAAAAAAAGAGTACAGGATGAGATTCAGTGTTTTAAAACAAGCCCATAGTCGGCATCATCACGGGGAGGACAAGCCGACGCGCCCATAATTACTAACATCCCATATTTCAATTCATTTTAAAGACAGAAAGGCTTTTGCCTCAGTCTTGTGTGTAAACTGCCCCTAACAACATTTGAATAGCTATTTCAGAACATATGCCCCCTCACCCAATAATTTGGCATGTCAGGTACACTTGAACATAGTGTCATTCGACTCTTTGTACTGCAGGTTATGTGCAACATGAAGTAATTATGCACACTTGTAATATTTTATATTTTCATATGAGATTTAAGTGCTTTTTGTACTCACTGACATCTTTTTTTCTTCCTTGCATGAAATGCAAGAGAGAGGAGGGAGAGAAAAAAAAACTTTTTCATAAAATATATTTGCATTTGGTACTCCAATAGTAAAAACCAGTGGGCAAAACATTACGTTTCATAATTTAATTTACAAATCTATGCCAAGTATTCAAAAGCTATTTTTAGAGTAAATCAAAAAGAGAACTCATTAATTTTTTTTTCTTTCTTTGACACATGCCTTTATCTTTGTATCTATAAATATGAGCATAATCCATAGTCATATGATTGTGCTACTGTTGTATGACACTGCAGTCTGATTCATAAATAAACTCTTTGCATGAACGTCGTTTGTGATCAATTGCTTATAGGGGACATTTCCTGGAGCTTCATGTACTCTATGACCTTAACATATCAACTTCGGGAAATCATTTATTTTTTATAGAATATTAAAAAAAAAAAAAGTAAAAACATTATTTTGTGGAAAGGAGCAATGCAAACAACCAGTAGTCAATAGCAGCTCTAAAAAGAAAGCTGTCACAAAAGGTCAAATTTTTCAAGGCATAGATATTTCTCTCTTTTTTTTTACTTCTATTAAGGCGATACAGAAGTAAAAATCAATGAAAGTCCACAAGTGTGTGTGTCTTTTCACACATGTTGATTTGTATACGGGCAGTTTCAGACCAATTACCCCGCCAGACTGTCACACTGGGCTCCACTTGCCGAATTAAAGGGTTGGCAACGACGGCACTTGTGCTGGACCTTGTAAAAACCTCCCAGCATGCTCTCCGGGGCTTGGAGGCCATCCATCGTCAGACGCTGCTCACATTCCGCTGTGTTCCATCTTTTCTTTCTGAGAGGAGAGTGAAAAAGTCTGATTAGTGCTTCCTCTAATAATGTGATATTCCCTTAATTTATCTATTAACAGAATGCTCTGTTTTCACGTTCCTCCCATTGCTTTGGGCAGAGGCGTGTACCATCTATGTACCATAGAGGAATAACAACCTAGGTTCTCACAAAATGTACATTTATCAGTCCTAGTGAACATATTCAAAAAGAAATATTTCAACTTTACATTTACACTTTACATCTACAACATGTATTGTGTTTCTGCAAGTTGATTCTAGAAAGTTAAGACCTTTTAATACCACGAAGAATCCAAAGATTCCTGTTTCATACCAATTCAATTTAAAGGGTATTAAACAGTTTCAAATTTCCATTATAAAGGTCTCAAAACATAGTTACAATAATTTTGGATATGGTAATTTGGCTTTGGATGACTATAATTTACATTAATCCAAAGTTATGTATCCTTATTATCATTGCTGCTACTAGCCACATTAGCTTGAATTAACTCAGCCTATAATGGACAACTGTCAAATTTAGCAAAATCTATAGATTTAATTAATCTATAGTTATTTAGGCTGCAACTAACAATTATTTTACTTATCAATGAATCTGTCAATTATTTAGTTTTTGGTCCATGTAATACCACACAAAAATATCTTGATCGTGTTTAGAAATTCCCAAGATGATAAAAACTAAAGTTATTCAGTTTACTGTCATGGAGCAGCAAAGAAACCAGAAATCTATCACATTTAAGAGAATTTTGACCTTTTTTTTACCCATTAAAACTACATAAACTGATCAATCAATTGTGAAAATAGTAGGCGATTCTATTTAGTAGTCTATTGGTAATTATTGAATCAATTCATTGTTGCAGCTTTGCCAGGAAAAGCAAACTAAAATGGGAGACACACAAGTTTAAATGGACGTATCCGTTTGTAACCATTGGCAGCCATTTTCCTCAGGTATAGAAATCATGGTTTAAACAAACCAACAGACAGGTGTGCTAACATAACCTTCTTGGTGGAGGTAATAATAATAATTATAAAATAATATATAATATAGTGGTATATGAGTCTGTGAACGGTGTATCCACAGTCACAAAATTAATATTAAAATGGCCAAATTCTTTGTCTCATCACAGAATTCAGATTCCAGATTTCACACACTCATCATGAACACTGAATTCACTAGTTTCTTTCACAGTGACGTTAATTAACAAACACGGCCAGTCAATTTTCCATCAGTATCTCATTTATTGCTTTTCACGATTCACTGTTTTCTAAATGAGTCAGTTTGTTGAAATAATTCATTTACCTTTGTCTTTGAGTTACCGTGTGTGCTGCATCCATCCTCCTTCCTGGTTTGGCCAAAAGTGTGGCAGAGGGCGGAGTCAAGTTAAATACAGAGGCCCAGTAAATGGACCAGACCATCAGCACGGGGGGGATTGGGGTTTCTCTGTGCAGACTTTTAGTTGTTGTCTATGTCATTTCCCCTCATTGTTTCCCAATGGTCTGATCAGCCAGTATATAGATTCCCTCCTTTTTTCTTTTGTCAGGTGAGTTGTTTGAGTTAATGCCATGTTTTGTTAGCAGTATTTTTTTTAAATTTTTTTTTAATGTTTGGTTCATCTCTTTTAATGGGCTCAATTTCAGTTTTGCATCTTTTTCATTCCTTTGTATTTTTGGTGTGAAATAAAAAAAAAACATTTTTGGCAACTAATCCTGTTCTCATCTGTCCTTTGTCTTACTCACAGGAGTACTTTTGATACTTAAATTTTTAAAAGAAAATAACCTTTTACACCTTAATTGCAATGTAGTATTGTTAGAGTGTGGTATAAGTACTCTAATCTAAGGGATCTGAGTACTTCCTCCACCTTGCAAATACCAAAATTACTGTGGCCCCTGCGCTAACCTCTGCCATGTGGCTGACAAAAGATCATAGAATGTTGCGTTTTATAATAGTTTCATTACATATTAGGAGATGTTTTGTCCTTGTTTTTAAAAAAACAAATCAAGTCATACATCATGTACTGTTCTACAACATCATTGGAACAGTGTGCCACTGTTCATTGGACATAAATCCCTCCAGCTGTCCCCCCTCCGTCTCCGATCCAGACCTCCGTGAGTAAAATACATATCTGTCATTACTGTACATCTGTCGAGCTCGTGCCGCCGCTGCCGCTCGGCGGAATAAGTGCGTCCATTAATGTCACGGTGACAGTTGTCCTCCTCCTCCTCCTCCGGCCCCCACACATTCTCCACTGTACCACACCCCGACAGTAACAGACATGTCAAACTGTAATACTGCAATCTGCAGCCACCAGAGGTATGTACAGCATGAAAATGAATAAATACGCTGATTGAAGCTATTGAGCAGCTCATAGTTATGCATGTGATGCTTTATATACTGTACTGTATATTGATGAGGTTTTACAGATGAATATAATGCTGTGTATTATAGATAACATGAAACATAATGAATGTAGAAAAAAAAACCTTAAAAGTAAATAAAATAAAGCAAAAAAAAAATAAAATTGTGCTGATCATGAAACAAACCAAACTTACAAACATACAAGATGTGCAGATGCTAATAGATATGAATTCACAGAGGTAGCAGCTTTTAGCATTTGTTTTTATGAGATATTATTATTAAAATAAGAGACTATGAAGACTGGTACAGTAAAGTAAGTCATTAGGTGCATTAGCTCAGTTCCTCGTCTCTGTTTAGGATGAAC
Organism: Scophthalmus maximus; assembly: GCF_022379125.1. NCBI lineage: Eukaryota > Metazoa > Chordata > Actinopteri > Pleuronectiformes > Scophthalmidae > Scophthalmus > Scophthalmus maximus. The sequence continues at coordinate 24,698,899 of NC_061519.1, forward strand.
TGATATTTAAAGTAAAGTAAGATAAGTGTATTAGTCTTCAGCACATTGTGGTAGAATCAGGGACAGCACGTCCTGCTCAGGCTGACCACATCCACAAGATGGAGACAAACAATAATTAAACAGGAAAAGTGTCCCTGTTCTTTTTCTTAGACTGTAACCTGTTTATTATAACACACACACACACACACACACACACGTATACATAGCATGTATCTAGTCACCTGATATGTTCTTGGAAAGTACAGTATAGACACTGTTTGCAATGTAATTTATCGTTATGTTAAAATGAACTTGAAGGCAGCATAACTTTTGCGTGCATGTTGTTCATTTTCCGATATTGATAATCAGGTTTTATTTGGTTTGCTCAAGGATTGAGCTGAATCTAATGTCGATTGCAGTCATGGCAACAACAACGACAAAAACGTTTATCTGCACATTTCTCTCTCTCTTTTCCCATTTTTGGGGGGATGAAAACGATAGTTGCACACATTTCCAGAACGAGAACTTTTGCACGTGCGTTCGTGAAGGCGAACGGCGCAGAAGAGATCGGGTTGTGCGCGTGTGGCGTCTCGCAGATGTCCCGTCGTAAAGCAGTCGCAAGTCATGAGGCGTTAAATCACGAGCGGGCGGCGATGTGTTAGCCGGAGGCTCCGCACTTTGTCTTTAATTTTAGATTCGACGAGACACCTGTTAACTCGTGGCCTTCGACAAAACCACAGTGTGACACTCTGAACCTGACGAAGCACAGACAATTACTTGCGCTCTTTGTATATAATGTATACAGTCTTTGTTTTTCAGTCATTTCTATAGTCCTTTCCTACTGTTACTGTATATTTTTTGCTATATTTTATTTTTGGACTCTTGCAGCTGCTGTAACAAGTGAATTTCCCCAAAGTCTAATCTTATCTTATCTCAATGGTATGCAATGTGGATGCAAATAAAAGATTTTTGGTGCCCCCCCCCCTCCCTGTGCCGTAGAAGACCCCCAAAGGTTGTGGTACATGAGCCCCTGCAGAGCCTGGATCACACTGACCGTGCTGCTGGATTGTAGTTTTAACAGCTGATTCGACCCCCCTCCCCTCCCCTCCCCTCCCCTCCCCTCCTCCTCCTCCCTGCACCGGGGGCCTGATGCTCGCTGGCTGGCTATTTATGGTCGGTGCCCCCCTCTCCGCCGAGGCCGGTCTCTTCAGCCCCATACATGGCTGTTGTGGGATGAGGTTACCACCCCCCCCCCCCCCCCCCCCCCCCCCCCCACAAACCCCCCTTTGGACGCAGTGTTGTGTCGCCTCTCGCCGTCAGTCCAAACTCCATCATCAGACGAGGGGTCCCGAACCCTCTTTCACAAGAATGGCCTTTTTTCTTTGTAGGAACCACAGCTCTTGTCTAGTTTGAAGAAAGATTTTCTGGAGGGGCGTCGGCCCGTAGTTTCACCCCTTGTTGTCTATTTCTTTTTTTCTCTGCTTCACCTCAGACCCGGTCTCTATCTCCCTGCATGCCCCCTACTCCCTCTCAGCCTTCCTCCTCTTCCTCCTCCTCCTCCTCCTCCTCCTTCTTCCTCTTCTTCTCTGCTCGGCTGTTCTCGGACTGATTATTTTTTCTTGGCCGGGAGCAGCAGAGCTGGTGGGAAAGCACCAGGCTATATTTGTCGGCCCCTGAGGTGGGACCTGCTTGACGGTGGATGATCATATCTCGGGGGGGGGGGGGGGGGGTTTACCTGATCCCACCTGCACGTCCTGCGTCCTCAGCACCTGCTTGGCTCTGAATAAGGAACTAGTTAAAGACCCCTTGAACTGGACCTCACCTGTGGAACACTTGTGTCAGTCCTGTATTATTGGAGCTAAAAGCACTGTAAGTATTTTTCTTTTTCATATTTTGACCTCGTCATGCCATGATGTATATTAGATGATCAAACGAGCGGATTCCTCTTATTTTGATGAATATGTCGATTCATCCTTCACGATGAGTGGAAAAGCATCAATCATTTTAAAAGTTACAGATCATTTGGACATAACAGCAGCTTCAGTAGCTTCCACAGGCCATACACATGAGATAACTTGCCATCAGACATAAATCAGTTAGATTCTGAGTGTAGTGAATGTAGCGTACATTAAAACCGTTGCAAAGTTTTCTCGACATTACTTTATTGTCCTGTGTGTGTCACCAGGTGCATTTTGAAAGTTTTAAAGACACAACAAGTGTCTTTTATTCATTGTCATCTTTGCTGGCATCTGTTTTAATTGTTCACCCCCATGGGGGGGACCGGCCGAGTGTGTCACGTCCCAGCTGAGCCCCCCTCTTGTTGTTCTGTGCTGTCTCAAGTAACCACAGGGGTATTAGCATTCCGAGCTGCAGAGTGTGTGTGTGTGTGTGTGTGTGTGTCTGTGTGTGTGTGTGTGTGTGTGTGTGTGTGTGTGTGTGTGTGTGTGTGTGTGTGTGTGTGTGTGTGTGTGTGTGTGTGTGTGTGCATGTGTTTGATCTATCTGCTATGTGTCCAGGGGACCGGTGTGTCGTTCCAACACTGGACAGGCGTCGTTTCGCCACAGTTTTGTTTTTATAGTGCGTGTGTGTGTGTGTGTGTGTGTGTGTGTGTGTGTGTGTGTGTGTGCGTGCGTGCGTGTGTGTGCGTGGCAGTTGCTCGGCGCTCTGCACCTGCTGCGCCCGTCAGAACGAACAGACAGGTTTACTGGCCGCCCCCCTTTGTTGACCCGCTGCCATTTTTTTTCTACTCATCCACATAGAAACAGACTTACACACAGTATCACCCAACGTCAGATTGTAAACTATTATTGAAATATATACAAATGCAGAAGTACATACGGTGTATATGCTTTGCCACGTCGTTCTTTGCTGCACGGCAAAAAGTATTTTACACAAAAGGCTTTCCCCTCTTGGAAAACAAGTGCAGCGGTGCTGAAATCAACACTTCTTCTTCTTCTTCTTCTTCTTCTTCTTCTTCTTCTTCTTCTGTTGTTGTTGTTGTTGTTGTTGTTGTTGTTGGTCTCAGATGGCGGCAGCAGGTTGTCAAAGTTGTTCGGGTGACGTTTCGTGTAAATGAAGGAGGCCCAGGTTCAAGTTCTCAGCGTCTTGTTGATGTTTCACGCACCAGTCATCCAGCGGAGCGTTGTCTCCTCAGCACCATCTCTGATTGTCTCCACCGTCTGCGGCCACCGTCGGCACCTCGCGTGTCAGAGGGCAGAGGTGCCGACGCGAGCTCCGGCCGCCCTGCGGACACACGCTGCCTTCGCTTTTTTCTTTTTTTTTTTCAACGCGCGATTGCTGCCTCGGATCATTCGTGCCACGAATAACTGATTGATAGCTGCAGCTCACAGACGGGCCTTTGGCTCTAAATCTATTTCTGAATCAAATCTGATCAAGTTTCCATTAATGATGGTCTACTTTAGGGCTTTATGATGGTCTGTGAAAGGAGCGAGGGCAGATTCACCCCAGTTTCATAACCTCCACTAATTGATAAATGATGATAATTTGACCTTCAAAAGTTCAGACTTTCATCTTTAAAGACGGGTCTCCACTAGTTTACGGCATTCCCATATTCATATTTGCACAGACTGAATGTTACGGTGCACGCTGTAACACAGATGATAATCCGAGCCGTGTGGTTTATGTTGCACGTCACATCTTCTCTCTGCCAACTTTGTTTTTTCTGTTTCCCATGGAGGCAGAAACAGAGAAAGTGTAGAAATGGCCCCCCGCACTAATACTGAGGCACACTTTACCAGCGACTACGTTAATTCATTGGACTCTATTGTCTGGACTTGAGCGACCTTTGAGTTGCCTCACCATGACGTGAAGATGTTCTCGGGAGATGGACATTTTTAGAAAGTACAGCCATTTCTGGCTCGAAGGTTCCTCGTCCTCCCGTCTCCCCCAATCCGTCTCAGTCTCCCTCTCTCTCCCCGTCCCCTGCTCTGACGGAGGAGCTGCATGAACCTGCGCAGCGTCCGCGCGCTCATCGACATCCATATAAGAGCAGAGCAGGCAGGTCTCAGGCAGCGAGGGCGTCGGGCAGCGTTGGTGCGAGAGCGCAGCGAGGAACGCAGGTCTGGATCTTCTGGAGGGGGAATGCCAGAGAAAATGTTTGAGTGAGGAGGGAGGGTGAAGGTTCCCCGTTCCTGCTGCCGCGGGCCTTCACTTGACCTGTGTGTGTGTGTGTGTGTGTGTGTGTGTGTGTGTGTGTGTGTGTGTGTGTGTGTGTGTGTGTGTGTGTGTGTGTGTGTGTGTGTGTGTGTGTGTGTGTGTGTGTGTGTGTGTGTGTGTGTGTGTGTGTGTGTGTGTGTGTGTGTGTGTGTGTGTGTGTGTGTGTGAGAGACGTACATTAGTGGTGTTTTATACAAGATAACCTAAACAGACGAAGGCAGATTTGCTTTTTGGACCAGCGTCTGCCTCCGTCGGCAGGAGGTCATGCGTTTTATGGAATGTTAAAAACACATTATAAGCAGCTGCACACCTGAAACGGATGTGCCATCTGAAAACATAAAGAAAATGATATGAAAAAACACTGTACAGTAAATCCGAGTCAGTATATGTTGTCTTAAAACCCGACTAGTAATACCAACATACCAATAAACCCAGTTCTGAAAGCATCTATTTCACATTACACAAGTCATTTTAGATGATTGCCTCCGGCTTTTCACATGCACCAACGCCTGTGCACAGGTAGTCTGGGAGTGAGGTACAGTAGATGTTAAAGATACACGTTTGATCCCCGGCGCAAACCCTCTGGTCACGTGTCCGCTCCAAGTGTCTTCAAGAAAGACGTGCACTCGCCAACTCCTCGATCTGAGGTCCGTCACAGTGAGGCCTTCATTCAGCCCAAAGATCCACGGTATGGTCAGAGATTAAGTTCTTCAAAAGAAGGGTTTTTCCTCAACTTGCGCCGTCCTACACGCTGTTCCCCGACATGCCTGCTCTTATGACAACACGTAACCTTCAACCACACGTTCGCGTTTCTGGGCACAAGCTTAAAAAAGAGAAACCCCAATGTACCTGGGATGTACGCGTACACGAGCACATGTACCTGACGTCCTTTTCGAGGAAACGCCAAGAGATTCTGGCCCGAAGTCGCAGAGGCACAAACAGGAAGGAATGTCAGTTCCTTGTGTCAGCAGCTGTTACACTGACGTGATGATCCCACAATGCTTTGCACAGATGGACTCATTCGTATGGTTAATATTGTGGTTGTCCTTCACGGCATTCGCAAAACTGAGGTCTGTGGCTCGACTTCCGGCCGGTCGGAAACAGAACCCATAAGCGCCGTCCTCCTCAGATGAGTGCGCTTCACGGTGTAAAGTTGCTGGGGTTTTTTTATTTGCCCTGAGATGCGCTGATGCCGAGTCGCCCGGTCGACTTTGCCCTGGAGGTGTTTACGTGTTGTCGTCGCGGGTGACTGGTTTGTACACAACGTGAGTTTCACATGTCCGTCTGTCTTCGACCCAACAGATCAGGAGATCAGGAGTGTCTCATGTCCAGATCAGAAAACAAGTCATCATTTGACAGAGAGACTGAACTCGACCAATAAGCCATTTGACGTACCACTGAGGTGAACAAGTAAACGAATATCTCTCCTACATGCTACAGTTTTCTTTTCTCTCTTTTCTCTCTGATTAATTTCTGTATATTCAAATATCGCATTTATTGTATATACTTTTTTTTGTGACGGAGGATGTATCGGGAGCTGTTGCTGTTGGCACCGAAAAGAGGCGGGGGGTGTGTGTGTGGGGGGGGGGGGGGACATAGGAAATACAAGAAAGAGAGGAGAGGGGAGAGAAAAAGAGATGAGGAATGAGGAGGAGTCGACAGGAATGAGCAGGAAGGAGAGAGAGATGGATGGCGGCGGAAGACAAAATGTGCTGAAGGAGCGGGAGAAGGAGCAAACAAGGCAGAGCGGCGAGCAGACGTGGACACGGTGTGTGTCCCCCCCCCCCCCCCCCCGGTAAACAAGGGGCCGGCAGCCCGACAGGGTGACCTCTCTCCCCGAGGCAGCCACTCACGACACACGTTGCCTTATTAGGGGCGTCTGCAGGCAGCGTAGGCAGACGAGGGGAAGGCGGGGAGGTGGAGGTGGGAGGGGAGGGTGAGAAGAAGCATCTCACACACACACACACACACACACACACACGAGGAGGAGAGTGTGTGTGCAAGCCAGACGGAAGAGGGAGAGTCCGAAAGTGTGTTGCTCCGATGCAATTCACAAAATGCAGCCGTGTATAGTGTTGCAACACGCCCCACGTGTCTCGCACGTCCGCGCGTCTCGCACTCGTGCGACGTTTCGAATATAATAACAACATGGAAAGGCTCACTATTATTATCATCATAATATCATATTCAGGAATACCGTCCGTCTTCTTTTCACCCAGGACAGGAAGTCCGTCCTCTTGTTGTCCATCTCTGCGCTTGAGAGCTGGACTGCGTTGTGACGCGTGAATCTGTTTTGATCCGAGGTCAGTTCACGAGGGCCGGACGACTCGTCTACAGCTCGGGAGTGTGATTCTCACTTCAGCCTCATGTTGGTTTCTATTTTGTCGGAGAAGAAATAGGCGAGACAGCTAAACTTTGACTCTTGTGTTATTAATGGCCCCACTTATCTCCTTTAGGAATAGAAAATGAGCGACACTGGAGCTACGATGGGGCCATGTTTGTGGGCGAGAGGCGGGGCTACACCCTGGTCAGGTCGCCAGCCTATCACAGAGCCAACATTCAGAGCCAGACCACCATTCACGCGGTGAAGTGACAGTGCTAACCACTGCACCACCCTGCCGCAGTTTTACAATTTAGTGGATTCAAATAGAAAGATTAAGAAAAGAATTTCACAGCCAAACCCTCTGACAGCTTCCTAATGATGTGGATATTAACGCAAGTTTTCATTGGCTGCAGTTTTGTGGCGCCCAGCCCATCTCGGCTGAAGAAGGCCCCGAGGTGTCGTGTCCTTTAAGGATAGACCATCTGACTCGGAGTAGAGCCCCGGACCCCATACCGGCCCTGCAGCCCTGCTGGCACCCTCCTCCAATCCGGTTCCAGAGTTTTTATCATCAAGGCTAATTTCTGCCTGTAATCTGATTAGGGCTCTGAGCTGCTTTAGCACCCTGCTGTGCTGTCTCTCTCTCTCTCTCTCTCTCTCTCTCTCTCTCCCCCCGACACTCTCTTGCACACTTTGACACACACACTGGCTGTCAGACAGTGTGTGTGTGTGTGTGTGTGGGCAGTCACTCTGCTGTGCAGGCTGTGTGCTTGTCCGTGTGTGGTCGTGTGGTCTTGTCACCACCTTCATCCCGGCCTGTCTGCTCACCGGTAGCAGCCCCTCGCCTCCAGCCCCTCGCCTCCGCCTCCGCCTCCACCGCTGCCACTCCAACGCCACCGCTGTGACACCGGAGGGGAGTCTCGCAGCGAGGCCTTCTGCGGCTCAACCTTCCTTAAACATGTTTCGAAACCCGTGGATCTCTAGTTTCCACGTCAACCATGTGCAGCCCAGTGGCCAAGGTAAGGCCCGTAGAAGAGGAAGGCTTGGCTGTAGGATGACTTTCTGAACCTATATACTTGACCGCCCCAGAACTCCGTAGACTCCTTGGTGAAATTGGCCAGTGCGGTTGAGCTCCTTACTGAGGTAAATGATGTAGTAGGCGGCGTTGGATTCAGTTTGCTACGACGTACCAAGAGAGCTGTGAATCTCTCAATGCTTCGCATCCTTACTTGTTGTGGGACTGATTCAATTAGGATCTTCTGAACAGATCTAGAACAATCCAGATCGATGCAGTGAAAGATATTTTTCATGAGCAGGTACACTCGCCTGGTCCTGTATTCACAACCGGTGTGTTATCTCCTCCACGTACGTACTTGTGCCCTTTCCAAACACCACGAGGTGTATCATGGCCTGCCGAGGATGAAGAAGACGGCTGGTCGTGTTCCAGCAGCAACCTTTCCCCACAGACTGTGTGTGCAAGCGAAGGGCCCTGTTGACTCGGGGAGTCTATTTTGCACCTCGGAATATTTATAGAAAAATATCCCTCTCCTCACCGCGCTTCACTTTGGGACCGTCAGCGAGCCAAAGCTGCTCTCTGGCTCTGTCAGACCCTGCGCTGCTTGTTTTGTTGACAACCTGCAGGCGTTTCCTAGGAAAGATGGGACTTGTCTTGGGCACAAGGGGCTTTCCAATCGCAGGGAGGCTGACTTGTGAAGTCACGCGCAGACAGACAAACAGACAGATGCATGTAACCGACACCCACGTTAGTCCCACGGGCTTTTCGACACTCAAACCCAGAATGTTTGTGGATTTCAGAAGAAATACAGCTTGAGAGGCTATGGCATTTATTGATTTTGAGTGCCAAAAATGTCCTGGCCACATCTTCTAGAATTTAAGGACAAACACGTGATGGAGAATCACACAAAGGCAGCAGGCAGTTGAAATGAAAACACGTCTTTTAATTTCATCAGGTCGGTCACTGAGATCCCTTAGAACTTGATGATCATTGGGACTTTACTTTTCCCTCATCCATGTCTGCCACACAGTCTTTAGTGGCCAAAATAAGCCTGAGGTTTTTTTCCTGCAGGCGTCTGGAGCAACGAACACGATCCGTCTCCTCTACGGGAACACGACTTTACAACAGGCCGCTGTCGCTGCGACCTGAGAGTTAGAGGGTCGGCTATCAGCCAGGAACTGGATGTGAACTTTCTGAGTTAGCCTTGTTTTGACAATTGACTTACAGTGAGATGGAAATTGTTCACGTTGTTGTTTTTCACTCCGAGAGAGTTGCATACGGATTAAACCATTCACAACTTTGTATATTTATTTTAAAATATAGGAATTCATCATTTAAAACATGAAAAAAGACAATAAATGGTTCATGTTGTTACAGTATTACAGATTATTATATACAGATTATCTGTATACTGCTGTAGTCGTGCATTAATGATAGTCATTATGTTTAGAGCTATTTACAAAGACAGAATCCATAAAAAATTGCTTTGATAATTAGGCTTTGAGAAACTTTTCTTTGTTGTTATTCATCAAGACTTTGTGAATCATCGTCCATGTATGACGTCTAATATCAGAGCTGTGCATTTTGAGAAAAGTTTCTTCTTCTCTGTCAAACACCTGTTTCGTCTCTCGATTTCAATAATACAAGCTCTTGACTGAGTCTGTTTTTTTCCCCTCTAGAATTGGGATCTAAAGCTCCCGCCAAACTTTGCAGCTCCGCCTCGTTTCCAACAGAAGCCTTAAGGTGAGGAAGACGAGTCAGTTGTTTTTTTGTACAGTAATAGACATGGGCCGTGTACCCTTTTCTAAGAGCATTTACATTCCTCTCATCTGCTTTTTCATCGAGATGGGGATATGTTCGGATATAGATTTACTGGTGGTTTAGCTTATCATGCACAAAAGCTGAAGATGGCTGGAACAGCTTACCCTAAGACACTTTTTGGTTCACATGGTATTAGAGCCATAATACTGTACCTCGGGAAGCCTTTACACCAAAGCCCCCTTTTTGCATTGATTAACCTCCTCTGGTTGTTCAGTATTAGAGCTATATCACATGGGCCAAGTAGTAGTCACTGTTGAAGATTAAAAGAGTTTTAAAAATAAAGCTTCAGATGTAATTTCAAATCAGATTTGAATACACACGCTCCAAGCTTCTTAACAAGAGCTGCTTTCAGACATGCACTGAATTCCGGACACCTTCCGGAAATTTTCCGGAGGGGCTGTATAATAGAACAGCAATGTCGATGTAATTCACTCCAAACCTTTTCCAGATCTTTTCCTGCCAGCCCCCTATAGGAAAATGTCTGGAAAATGTCCACCTGGGTCAATGTGACAGTACAGCGGGAAAAAATCTCTGGAAAAGACCCAATTTTTCAGCTTAGAGGAAAGATAGACATCAACTTTTTAGTCAAAAGCAGCTTAACCTGGCTAAAAGGAAACCCTTCAATTAAATAAGAACATAATTGTATATATGCAGTATATACACATACGTAAGTACGCACGCTTGTGTGACCTGCTGATTCTGACACGTCAGGCCATGATTGTCAGGAAGTGATGACCTACTTCCTAAGCTGGATCCTGAAGTAACACCAGCTGAGCTTCACCTCTGCCTGGCATCACCTCCGTAAGAGAAGTCGATTAAAGCATAAGTCATAGTGAAAGCTCAGATAAGAATCCATTCATCTATAGTCTGCATTTCATTTGACTGTCGTGTCTCGTTATGACTTTTTAAGCTACTGCATTTTATGGCACTTTCCCATCAGTGCCAGTGCAAGTGTCGTCGTGAAGCCGGTTCAGAACTGGCTCCTTTTGAGAACTGGCGTGACTGATTTGCGCACCAAGTCGGTGGAAAAGGGAGATTAGAGATTCCGCTGACACTTTTTTTGCTTAAAACAAGTTGAATGCTAACAGCACGTTTGTTACTCTGCCTTCTCGTTCAGTTTTCAGAGTGACTTCTCCTTGGGTGACAAGACCGCCTTGGTCAAGAGTGTTTCAGATACAGATGCCAAACTTCTGGCTGTCCTCCCCAAGGGTGTGCATCGTTTCCAACCATTCACAACACATCAAAATAGCCTCACAAATTGTTTGCAACTTTTTTTTTTTCTTAAAGTAACTTTGTATTTTCTGATCAAACAATCAGTTTCAGAGTTGAAGAAACACTTTGAGGCACCTGTCACAAAGGATTTGGGAATGAACAGGTACCTTCAGAGCTACACTACACCGAATATTCACATGAAAACATTCAAAAACATTCAACTCAATAGCTGCTGACCTTTACTCTCGGATTTTCATCCCTGACAGGAAGGAGCGGGTAGCCCGGCGCCTGGAGGGGATCGAGACTGATGCTCCTCCCGCCCTGGTGCCTGGTGGTTTGGTAGCCAACAGAATGCTCGAGGAGGATCAACCGCGGTACACCCGCGCCTCAGACCCCTGTGAGCCTTGTGTGATGGGTAAGCATGGCACGACGCACTGCAGAAAAATAAATCTGACGCCCTTAGTGGCCTCGGATCCCACATTTGAAAAATAAATCGTTATTCGTTTTTTTCTGCCTGTTATCTTAACCTACTCTTGAGCACTAGAGCTCCCCTAGTTCCGCCAGTGGAGATGCTCAGCGTCCTAGACCCTGTATGGTATTTTACTGGGCATCTATACTGTAGGTTTAATGCATGATACTTTGCATGTTGTTTAATTTTGCAAGACAAGTACTCACTCATTAAAATGAACGTTTGTTAGAATGATGCCACATATATGTCATTTGGGATGGAAGGTTGAGCCATCAGTGTTTGTTAAACTTGTAGCACCAAATCTGATATAGCTGAGCTTTCAGAAATTTGAGGAGTCGTAATTGTTAATGGAGGTTGAACGGTATGAGAGACTGGTTACTACAGTAGATCCCACGTGACATGAATTTGGCGTACTTCTTAATTGTTCAGGAAGCTTGTTGATAGGTTTGACATATCCTTTTTTTTACCACAGTGAGGCGCTATAGTCGCGAGGATTTGGAGGAACCCCAGAAGCAGGTGTCTTCTCCAGACAGAGTACACCGGGTCAAAGGCGGAGTTGGCAGTGGCCGTCCGGAGCCAAAGCTGGTGTACGTCGACCCAGTGATGTTATCCACCTCCTCTACACCCACATCTGGCCCCGCGGACCCCACCAGCCTCAGTTCCAAGGCCGAACGCATAGCCCGCTACAAAGCAGAGCGCCGCCGCCAGCTATCAGAGCGCTACGGCATCCTACTGGATCAGGAGGCGGACATTGATTTCACACCGCGCCACAGGTCCCGCCGAGACCCCGAGACCCCTGGTCGACAGACGACCGCCAGGCGAGACAAAGACAGACATGAATCCGAGGAACCGGAACAGGAGCCCAGGCTGCCATACCGCTCTGGAGTGGGAAAGGTTTACATGAGGACTCATCCAGACCCTGCACCTGCAAACACATCAAGCCCGGCCCACACACAGCAAGCTCCTCCCCCCACACAGGAAAGACCGAGCAGACATTCGGAGCGGGAAAGAGCAATGAACATGGAGAACTACCGGCGTGGAGGAACTCAAGAACGAGTAACCGCTTCAAGAAGTAGAACCCAGGAGCATCATCCGCCCCAGCCCCAACAACAACAACAACAACAACAACAACAACAACAACAACAACACCAAGACCCTGCCCACCAGGAGTCAAGCCCCGCCTCCAAAAGGGACTACAGCATTGCAGCGGTGCCCAACTCTCCTCGCACCGCCCGCCGGGCCTCCCTGCCCTCTACTCGCTACGGCATATCACCTGGGGATTTATTCATAGAGCAGCAGGCCCAGAGCATCCTCAACAGGCAGGGGTGAGTTTCTCTAAAAACATTCACACAAAACATCAGGTTGGGGCATAAGGTCATCGAAATCTTTTATATGCAATAGAGGGAAGGTTTTGTGACTCAGTGCTTTAAACCATACAGATACAACTTCTACTTCACAAATTCAAACCATGGTCATAACAGTGTTGTGTTTTTGGATGAATGCTTATGATTCAGAGGAAAACAACTTAAGATACTATAGTACTACTAAAATAATATAAAACATTTAAATTTGCATTGGGTTTTTTTCAGTAATATGTCTGGTAAATTAAAAATAACTAATCTAAATGACAGACTCAGCTTGTATCCTGATTTTTGCAGCTTGTTATGAGTTTTTGGTGTCAAAGTAATGAAACACTTATAAAGCACAACAAAGCTCCATAAATGTGGTCTATGAATGGTCTGCCAATGTTTCTTTATAGCTATTTTAGTTTAAGCTTTACCATGTTCACCTGCTGTAATAATGTAATGGTCATGGTAGTAACAGTAGCTCTTGAGAATGGCCTGGTGGGTACTTGCAGTGAATCTAATGTTGTGTTTTTAGAGAACATTTAGTCCTCGATAGATTGTCCCGCTGATATTTACACCAATTCACTTACTGCTAGTAAATTAGCACAGGAACATAAATTAAAGTTAGTAACACAAAATTATTTGCATGATGTAGAGAATCAGACCACTTGGTGTGGAACAATGTGCCAAGCTGTTTTAGCATCCCAAATTTCATGAACTGTTGCAGCTTGGGTGATAGACTGGCTGCTGAGGTAGCTAGCTTGCTGCTTTTAGACTGTACATGCCTGTGCCACGATCTTTGTAGACTGTGGTTCTAGCTGTGTCATGTTTGCCCTGCTCTAGTTTCACATAGACAGATGCTCTGGGTAGCTCATCAGGGAAACGCTATGGAGTGAGAAGGAAAATGGCAGCCGTATGTTTTTTGAAGGGGATATGATTTCCCAGCTTGTCCCGAGATGTAACCCCCATCTGACAGCGGCTTGGTTAATTAGTAAAGTGCTTGTGTTGCTTTCTATTATAAACTTGAGCGCGCTACCAGAAAAGGAATGAGAATTGTAATAGCTGTTGAGTAAAGTCAATGAAGAGGACTCGATGGCATCAAGGCAGAGAGAAGTGATAAACTGGACTATGAGTTAAAGCCTATAAATAATGCCGTTCATATTCGTGACATCGCCAATTGAAAATACTTACATGTTAATTATAAGCGCCTTCAACACAGGCAATTTTCTGTAATCACCTTGCTCAACATCTTAAAATATTCCTGGTCATGATTCATGTGATCAGTGCAGCACAGTTTGATTTGATCCTTTATTAAAGAATGATGAGAAGTTTCCCTCAGGGTCTGACACTGTCAACACATCATCCTGTAGCCTGGCTGCACTGTCAAAGAGCGACTGGTGTCTCAACACAGACTGACACTTAGACAGTCTTCAGCTCGTCTTCAAGGAACTGTCCAATCAGCATCAACCTCCCATTGTCAGCTGGGTACATGTGTTTTGAGCTGGCTTCACTCAGACATTCAGGGAACAACTAGTCATTAATTTCTCATGTGATTTTTAAGCCAGACCAAACACTTCATTTTTCTTGCACTCATCTCTATGTCACAGGGTAGTAAAGGAGTTGGAAATGTCTTAAATGTAATGTTCTAGGTCATACAAAACCTTAGTACTTATTGTAAATCAACAACCTCTAACAAAACCTAAGCACTTATTGTAAATCAACAACCTCTAATCAAATTAGAATCCTTCTAGTTAAATTGTTGTTATCTAGATTTTAAGTCTTAGAAACCAAATGCCCTCTTTTTAACATGGCATTATCAATGCTTTATTAAGCCAAAATCATAAGATCAATATCTGCTAACTAAGTACTTTGTGCAGAAAAGACCACACACTGAGACCACATGAACACAGTACCAGGAAACAGAGGTACTAAACAGACTTAATAATACAACTCTTCTGTCATATTTGTCGGATCACATTTTGCGAACATACCCAAAAGTCTGTAAAACGGACTATTTTGTCATCAGTACAATTCCGATCCCCAGCCCCTACATTCTTGTTAAATTAGTGCGACAGTGTGTGGCCTGGGTTTCATCAGCACACGAGTGGTGTTAGTGAACCGCAGTTGATGAGGTGTCAACATTAGTCAGCTTCAGACCCTGACCCAGTCAGTCACAGACCCAATGACTCAGCACTTGTCAGTTGAGGCTGCATTCACTTTCTGGCCTGTTAATCCCTATGAAATTACATCCGAGTCTTGTACCCTGCCAGTGACTCTTCATAATGTCTTCACGTAAGACATGCTGCTCCCCTCGAGAGCTTGCATGCATTGATTTTCAATCACCTGATATGCCTTTGTGCGGCTTTGTGGATTGTAGAGAAATATAGATGACCCAAAATCTTGGATTGATGTGCGTAGTCCGGGAAGATTGGCCATTACAGATTTAGGTCTGCATGTATTTCTGGACCAGACAGTGGCACAGATGCATGGCATAGCTGTCTTGCTGATAGGCTATGAAAGGATGAAGGTCCATGGGCTGCCTTTGAGCTGTATGGACAAGTGGAATTCATTAAGGCATGGATTATTTTGTCAACGGTGTTAGTAAAGCTTGAGTGGTTTCATTGGTGTGCATAAGGAACAGATTATCTTTGATGCTTTGTTTGCAAAACTTAAGTAATATACATTCGTTTTTCCAGAGTAAGGAAATCCACCACACTCTTGGTGGCTTAGCTTTCAAATGTCCATTGTATGGCACTGGCACTGGCTGCCTTTGTGGCCTTATCAGCTGCTTATGCTTGCTAGTATTAGTGTGTACTTGTGTAGCACAGGCAGTTTAAGTCCTTCATGCCATGTCAGATAAACCAGGGGCCCATCAATTATGTCTGGCTTAATGGTCTGCAATGAGATTAGAGCAACCTTTGGCTACCAGGGGTCGTAAGGTTGTAGATGAAAATAGTTTGGCTTACTTTTTGGCACAGAGACATCAGAGAGAGAGAGAGAGAGAGAGAGAGAGAGAGAGTCACAATCCTAATGTAGGATTTGGGAGCTCAAGTTAGTCCCGTGATAGTCTCAGGTCATAAACTTTTGTTACAGTGTTTCACAATTTGCACTTGGAGCAGACATTATAGATTTTCTAATATGCAAGAATTAAGTTTAAGTGGGGAATCATTTGAAAGAGTTCAAATTTAAAATCACGTAAATTGTCATTATCTTAACGATAATTTACTAGTGTATTGAAAATATTTTGTTAGATAGTTAAAAAGTTTGGGAAAGGTTTGGCAAGTTTATTTTATCATTTACTTGTCTTTGGGTCCCATGAGGTTACAAAATTATATAGATGCATATTAGATCACATCTTGTTTAAGTTGAGTTTTAAGTTCGGAGACTGTCGTAGTTTTTTGATTGAGCTGGAATCTCAGTGTCCCTTATCCATTCCTTTCCCCCAAGAATCCGAGTAAGGGAAAAATTACCCAGGGATGAAACTGTCCAGAGGCCCCCTGACTGGAGTCCAGACAAGAACCAGGTTAACAGACACTCTGCTCAGGGGAACACTCAGTATACACCACAGCACTCAGAATCCACCCAACAAAGGTCTGTTCATCAGCCTCAGCCCATCCCAGGGCACCATCCTGCCCAAGTCCAAACAGCCTACCCTTCCTCTGCTCCTGAGTACCATCATCCTGGCCCTGCAGTGGACCTGCAGCCCTATTTGGCCATGCCTGCCCCAGTGGCCACTGCCAAACTTCCTGGACCTCCTGAGGTACCACCTCGAAGGAGAGTGAGTGCCGACCAAATCTATGCCGCTCACAAGGAAGCAAGATTAGAGGTTAGACAGGCCCTGAAGGAAGAGCCCCTAACAGAGGGCCTGCTGAAGAGCAGGAAAGCTGTGTTGCCCTCAGAGATCCGCCGAAGGGAAAAGAGTGTGGAGGACACTCATAGGGGCTGGCATGAAGATATGGACTGGCAAAACTACAGCCCAGAACAGAGGAGGATGAGTCGAGGCGAGGAAGACTGGGATTGGAACCGACCGAGAGAAAGGGGGAGAGAGAGAAATGTTGAGAGGATCAGAGAAAGGGAGAGAGAGAATCTCTCTAGTCTTGACAGCCAAGAGGAGAGATTAGTTAAAGCTTTGCAGCCGTCCCACTTGTCTGTACACCAGCAACCAAGGCAGCATCAATCCTCAGAGACTATGTTCCACCAAGAACCTCAAATTCAGCAGCAAGACCCACAAAGGCAGCATCAGTATGACAGCTTGAGACAGCCACAAGAGCCTGAAAGACAACAACCCACTCAAATAAGGCAGGACTATAAAATCCAAAAAGAAGAACATCCAAGTCAGCAGCAAGACCCCCAGAGAAAACAAGATCCCCAACTAGACAAAGAGTTTGAGCCTCAGATGGAGCAGCTGCAGGATCCATCAGGTCACCAGAGGTTTGACTCTGCAGTCTACCTTCAGAAAACCTCTTCTTTGCCTCAGGCCAAAAACAGAAGCACGGAGATGAGTGGGGGGCCCAAGCACAAGGTTCGAACCCGCTCCATGTCAGATATAGGTATAAGCCAGCATTCTACCATGTACCGTATGGAGAGGGCAGCAGCCAACCGGGAGACATCCAGGGCCATTCCACCTTCAGGGATGGCCAACGGGGAGATGGGTACCCTGGACACCAGGGTGTCGGTAGCACAGCTGCGACACTCTTATCTGGAGAATGCCAACCGGAAACCCGAGTTGTAGGTCCAATGGCATGGGCACTGTGTGGCATTGCTAAATAACTGTCTAACTGCATCATTGAGATGTTGCAAACAAATAACCCAATGACGATACAAGAAAATATTGTTGATAGAATATAAGGCATGTAATGGGTCATGGTGTATTATCAATTTCACATTTATTATAGTGTCTGCAGTTTTGTTTTTTTGGTGCTAAACTTGAGCAAGTTCACATTAGTTTTTGCAGTTGTCTTCTGCTGCATGTTAACATAAGGCAATGGCTCTTCACGGTTGAGTTGCAGTTAGGTCATGCTCATTGTGTGCTGCTATACAAGTCTGTGAGGCCCTGTTCTTCTAATTTGAGTGGTTTTTTTCTGGTAAATTGTTATTCTACAAAAACGACGTCAAAACAAACATTCGGTAACATTTTTCTTGTACTTGTTGTCTTTGTTGTCTTCGTCAATCCATTCTAATTGACCCGCCACTCCAAAAGTGAGACTGCTAAAGTAGATCTCTTGGCAGTGGAGGTAGATCCAGCTAGCGGCAGTGATCGAGACAGGGGCGCTCGGAGGCCTCGTCGCTACATCACTCCAGGAGACAGTCGCATGTCGGAGAGGTTTAGGACTCAGCCCATCACGTCCGCAGAGCGCTTCGAGTCCGATAGGTACAGCAGAGGCTCTCTGTTGCGATCTGCAGGAGCTCTTCAGATTCATTTTATTTACAATGATCAAAATTGAGTGACAAGAGCATGGTTCCATAGGTTGACATGCAGTTCATGATGAGATCCAGTGGATCCCAATATTAGAAAATGCAAAGTAAATGCTGATGCTTGATGCATATTTCTGTTTTCTGCAGGTCACGTCTAAGCCCATCACAGCTCCAGGATGCTGAAAGTAAGTTCAGTCGATTGCATATATAAATGTGCGTGTGTGCATGTGTGTGTGTGTGTGTGTGTGTGTGTGTGGATGTGAATTTGTGTGGTTCCAGATGTTTAAATACAGTTCATACCACATAACAAAATCTTTTTCAGTGGATGAAGAGAAGCTTGATGACAGAGCCAAGATGAGCGTGGCTGCCAAGAGGTCCCTCTTCAGGGTACATTGTCCTTTTCAACAATGAATTCATACATCATGACTGAATGATTTCTGTCATATCTCCGTCACGGCCTCACCTGCGCCAACCAGTCCTCTTGTTTTCCTGACATCTCCCTCCAGGAGTTGGAGAGGACATCAGACGGGAGCATTCCCAAACCACGTTCTCGGAACGCTGCCGTAGAAAGACGTCTAAGACGAGTCCAGGACCGATCTCACACACAGCCTGTCACCAACAAGGAGGTGGTCAATGCTTCAAGGTTGGTCCTATGTATGGTTCCTGAATTATATTTTCTTTTCTCTTCATTAATTTTGGATCCTTTTTTCTCTCCTTTCCATTCAAATCCCTTTGTGTCTAATCTAAAAGACATCTGTCATGTTTCTTTTTTAATTTCTTTTTTAATCTTTATTTCACTGACCTCTCTTCCCACTTGTACCTCCCTTTCTCCACTTTAAAGTGATGCTGCTGCCACACCGTCACAGACTGTGTGCATT
This sequence comes from Scophthalmus maximus, assembly GCF_022379125.1. Lineage (NCBI taxonomy): Eukaryota > Metazoa > Chordata > Actinopteri > Pleuronectiformes > Scophthalmidae > Scophthalmus > Scophthalmus maximus. The sequence goes on from NC_061519.1 coordinate 24,717,530, forward strand.
CACCCGACTGTCACCTGCGTCCCAAGCTCCACTGTAGCCAACACAAGTGTGACTAGCATCAGGTACACCTGAGCTCGGCTGCTTTGTATCTGTTTGTATAATGGTTTTGTTTACTTACTCAAATAACATATACTGTATGTATCAATGCTCATTCTACCACTGTTGTATATATTTGTTTGTGTTAGAATTTTACCCACATGATGTGTCTATTGCATGAAAACCATCCAAGCATCAAGTATTTTATCATTTTAACAAATTCTAATAGTTTTGTTTTTGGTACATTGCTCTTTGTAAAGAGATTTTGTAAGAGGTTAATGAATCAACTTATTTTAACAGCTGGATATTGGTATTGGTATTCCCCTACAAATAATTTAGGAATTAAGATAAAAACAAAGCTACCCCTCACTTGACATCTACGTTATTATGACTCAACCCTAAAGGACACGGTTGCTTGCATGATGTACTGTAAGTGTGCATGAGCAGTTTCCCAGAAACAGTTTGCCAGAAACAGTTTGCTTGCGTATTTGTTTCTGGAGAACAGATGTGCACCTGTTTCCCTGACTAACCTGAATTCTCATTTGTTCAGATTTTGTTCAAAATCAGAACAATGTCAATGTCAATGTGCTACAGATGCATTTCACTCTCCGTCTCCCTCTCCTGGCTGCAGTGCAGATCTGTTCCTCCAGCTCCCTTTCCCTCCTTATTGGTAGCTCCTTAGCTCTGTGCACCTTATACGGGAAGGAAGCCAGTGTTTACTCAATCACTCATTCAATGCTTTCCGTGCCTAGTGTCTATGCATTCCGGTCTTGCGGCGATTCCCGCATGCGGGTCACAAGTGTCATTGAGGGAATAGGTTACATATCTTATGGAAAAGGTCAGAGGTTGAGCCCGTTAAAGCCCTCCTTCACATGTCATGTGTTCACGTGTCCTGCAGTCTGTTTACCAACCCGGGGTTTTAACTCGGCACACTGCGGGGAGATCACCATAACCCCGGCAAACATCTGAGTGCATTATATGATTATCTGGCATATGTGCGCTGATCTGCTTATGTCTCTACTTGCTGCGCTTGTAATCTGACTCGCCTATCAGAGTTATTTACCTGGCTTGCATTTGCAAGCATGTTCAACCGTTTGATATTTAGGGGAGGAATACATTACGACAGCACATATAGTAAAAACATATAATAATTCAGGTGTATTTAAAACTGAACGAATTTGATTTTTAATAATTCATAAACATTTTCATTCATCGAGGTGATATAAAATCTAAATCAAAGGCAGCTGGACGTAGTGTTTGGTTCTTGAAATAAATATACCACCCTCCGACATTATATCCTGCCAATTGTTGTCACCTTATACCCTAATTAGAAATGAGATACCTCATATTTAAAATTGTGGATACTTCAAATCTCTAAATTTAGCCTTCAGGGTGGAGCGATGGCAACAGGGATGCACTTCTAATGGATTGATAAGATCTTTTATCACCAGCAAAAAAATATTTTCTGTTGTCATTTATTGCCCTGTTTAAGCCATTTAATCACTCTCCTGTCTCAGAGATGAGTTTTTAAATATAGTGGATATTTGAACCAACTGACAACGGACACTCAGCCCCTGACATCCCCCTGTGACCCCCTCAGCATCCAGGCGTCCTCGCAGCCGGGCTCAGCGGTGCAGGAGCAGGCGAAGGACGCGGACGAGCGGCGGAAACCCGCTCAAGCCCTCGGGCCGGAGGAGGAAGATGGCCAGGAGGAGCCTTTCCTGGATGAACCCGACCTGTCCACCCTCAGCCTGGCTGAGAAGATGGCCCTCTTCAACCGCATGGCTCAGACGACGGGCAAGACCGCGGAAGGGGCCCTCCGGGGGGACACCCGCCAGCGCAGGGCCAATGCCCGTTTTCAGACCCAGCCCATCACGCAAGGAGAAGTGCAGCAGGTACAAAAGTTTTAGCGTCACTGTTGAATTTCCTTAAGACATTGCTCAACATCTAGGACGGTATGTCCTTCTGCACATTCACTTATTTCCCATCAATCTTTTTTAATCTGTAAAATGGAGCACACAAACAACAGTTGATTATAATAAACGGAAGACCTAGTGGTATAAAGACGGGTCAGTAGATGTTCGTAGGTCCTGAGGTGGTTCCAGGTGGTATCATTGTTTGACGCTACACTAGCAAGAAGCCGGTAAGGACACAGGTGCTTTTCCCCAGAGCTCCTGAGGAAGTGGTCAACACCACTTTGGATATAATGGGAGGAGAAGAAAGTTTGTTCACAGAAGCCCCTGCTTCCTTTTTTTTGGGGCTGCCTGCGTTAACTAGCGGCAGCGTTAGCATCCTGGCTAACTCAATGCCAGCAGCCTGGCTACTGTCCAAAGCAGAAAACAACCGTCAAAGTCCTAATTTGGACAAATAACCTCGAGTTACACGTCCGGTAGTATTGATAAGTAGGCAGGTTGTGTTACTTACAAAACTTGCAGGTCATCCTTGAAGCCTTCTCAAGTCCCGGAGCTCCTCTTCCCCTGAGTGAATGCCCGTCCGAGGTTCACTGTTTCACTCTTCTTCTATCACTCTCCTCAACGAGATTCTTTTTTCTCGCGATGTTGAGTTGTTTCAGTCAATTCGGCTGTTCCACCGTGTGTCATTTCAATCACCGGGAGAAGACACCTGAAGGACGCTATTCTGTTTCTGGTCGTGGTCACGAAGTGGGTGACGCGGTGGCCAAGAGACAAACATGGTGAAAGGAAAGAGGTCAACGATATGAACACGAATAGTGTTGTTTTTCCAATCGCCGCTACACTGTGGGATCAGTTTCAACATCGTAGTGAAAAGTTTAAGACAAAAAGTTAGTCAATCTATTTGTGCAGAGTAGCCATCAGAACAGATGTGCACATATCCATATTGGACAAATGGAAATCAACAACGCTGCATCTCAGCATCACTTGGATGTAAGATCCTCCTCTAAAAGCCCAGCAGCTACAGACAACTTCCAGGTCATTTACTCCGAGTGAGTGTTGTGCAGTGTTCCGGTTTCCCTCGATGCTTTGTGGATGGATGACACGGATCTATGTGCTCCGGGTACTATGAAAGGAAGAGAGGACGAAGAGGTAATTCTTCTTTGCCCTTGGAAAACAGTGGCCTGTATTTGTATATGACACAAATGTGGGACGTCAGAAAATGCAGTGTAGAGGGTTTTTAAGAATTAAGAAGAATCATCCTGCATGTATTATATGTCTCGATCTTTGGTCTCAATCGCCCGATACACACCGTGTAGCGTCCTGTGTGCAGGAATTGCGTTTGCATCCTGTAATTCCATATTCGTTTACTCTGAAGTGCGGTGCAAAACTAAGATATGAATTCCTTCTGTGGGCTCAGACCCCAGCATTCTGGATTAGACACCGCAGATCAGGTAGATCTCACCTCCGACGTATCCGCAGCAGTGAGTCACGGTCAATACACTGGTGTCCACACAGGAAGACGAACCGCCCGCGACCTCCGCAGAGTGCACCGACGACTTAGAGGGAGATCATGTAAGACGCCCTGCTGCCTGTACACAGCTTCTGATTGGCTGATCATTGGTTGACTGTGTTAATGATTGATGACCAGCGCTGTTGTGGCGGTGGATGTCCGCCGCAGCTTTTAATGCTGAGCTTCCTTGTGATTTGTTCGTGAAGTGTGTATCTCAAGGCTGAAATGAAGTCTACTTTTTAATCTGGCCTTGATTTAAAGTTCACGGTGCCTTGTTGGTTTTCCGCGGCTCGTTTCGTTAATGGTATCTGCTTCTTTGCATAACAAGCATGGGCTATTTGAACGACGAATGGTGCATGCTACTATTTCGGGCCTCCTCTGAACCTGAGCACGAAATGCTATTATTTGGGGAGTGAGTGTGTTGGATGGATCCGGCCTTGGGATTGCAACCAAAAATCAGCCGATAGCTGTCCGGTGTGGAGTTTGAGCATCTTACAGAAACGGCTGCATTGCAAAAAACCTTTGGGTTGTTGCGCTGGACATAGAAGGAAACTACCACTGTTTGCCTTAAAGTAGATCTGAGCTGTTGGAACAAGAGATGTTTATATAGAGATGGCTGCTGATAGTGACCCAGCTTTTAGTTTTTCATTGTTTTCTGGCCTTTAAGGCTGAATTACAGGTACGTCATTCAAAACTGGTGGGGGGAAAAAAAACGCTGTCTGGATCTGCCCCTTCGTCCAGTTCCATGCCAGAATTGAACGTGTTGTTTCTTGGCCCGTGTCCCATCCTTCCTCCAAGTACGGTGGAAATCCGGTTCATTCGTTTTTGCCTAATCCTGCCGACAAACAAACGAATGGACCAGGGTTCAAAACATTAACATAATATATAATAAAGCAACGAGGGCCTTTTGTCGTCATGAAGAATCAGTAATGATTCACTTTCAATGTCACATTATTAGTTCGAAAGTATTTTATTATGGGATTCTTTAAGTATCATCAAAGTAAGATACCGTTCTTATTTATATATTTATTCACCTTTCTCATCCTGTTCTGGCTGAACCTTGATTGCACGGACAGTTTAATGCTAATTTTTCAAAAATTTAAATAATTTTATGAATGCTAATTAGTGTGAGGTGATGACTGTTAACAGCGAGGTGTCTGGCAGATGTGAATGATTCATTTGTGTTTAAAGTCTGTGCTTCTTGCTGCCATTTTGTGCATGACAGACTTGTTATACCGCTGCGGCTTCATGATCAATGTTTTGCTTTTCCTTCCTCATCCATCCATCCATTTCTTTCCTTCCCTCTGATCCCATTCATCTATAAATCTTTTCATTTACCGGCCCCAGCCATATTTAGTCCATCTCTTCTCCATTTGCATCTCTGTAGCGCCTCATTTCTGATTCTCCTCATCCTGACTTGTCTGACATGCTTCCTGCAGCTGAAAACCGGTGGGGCGATCAAAGTGGAGCCTTTGTCGGCCTCCCTGGTTCGATCTGTGGCCGCGGTCACCTCCCAAGCGGCTGTCACCATGGTAACCGTGCCGCCAGGCGGCAGCAGCAGTGTCGCCGACGGCGATGGCGACGACGACGATGGTCTCTGTGCAGGAAAGTCCACAGCCATCCCCTACATCCCTGCCCAACAACAGGCTACCGGCAACGCGGGCAGCCACCAGGAGAGGGCGCTGAGGTACTTCTCCATGACCCAGAGCGGGGACCCGGGCCACCCCGAGCCCGAGCTCGACTCCTCCCCTCCCCTCGCCGAGAGCCGCGAGAGAGTGGGGGCTCCCGCTGCTCCCGTCCCCTCGGCTGGTCACAGGCAGCAGAGGGAGGCCGTGGAGGAGGGCAGGAGGAGGCAGCCAGAGGAGGAGGGCAGGGGGAGACGGCGGGGTGGAGCCACAGAAGACAGCGTTAAGGAGAAGCTGCACTCCCACGACAAGGACCGGGACGGCAGGCAGCATCAGCATCAGCATCATCCCCAGCCTCAGCATCAGCATCAGCATCAGCATCAGCATCAGCATCAGCATCAGCATCAGCATCAGCATCAGCATCAGCATCAGCATCAGCATCCCCAGCCCCAGCCTCAGCCTCAGCACTCTGCCGCGCCCTCTTCGTGGAGGGGCGAGTCGGAGCCCGTGTCCGGCTGGAGAGCTGCCGACGGAGATTCCCAGGAGAGCAGAGAGAGAGCGGAGGCAGGCGGAGGAGGAGGGGGAGGAAGAGGAAGAGGAGGAAGCCACCTGAGAGAGGAGCAGGAGCAGGAGCAGGAGCAGGAGCGGAGCAGCGGCCGGAGCCAGGGAGGCGTCTCAGGTAAGAGGCCGTGTATACACTCCAGACAACTTCAGACAGTGAGGAGATAAGAGAGGAAGCGAGGGGGGAAAGGGGATGACAACATGGAAGGTACAGCTGATGAAGAAAATACTAGAGATGACAATAAAAAAAAAAAAAAACAAGAGGGGGGGAAAGGGAGTGACAAAAAAAAGGAGGAAGCAATGTCTGGGGAAGGGGCTGTTGTCATTATCCTTATTGTCTTGTGCAGCATGCTCCCACGCATGGCTGCTTTCTGCCGACTGCACACACACACACACACACACACACACACACACACACACACTTTCCCAGCTGGGGGTATTTGATTTGGCCTCATACTGAGACACACACAGAGAGAGAGAGAGAGTGTGTGTGTGTACGAGAGAGAGAGAGACGTCTGAGGCGCCATCTAATTAGCATATTTTCCCATGCATTCGCCTCGTGGCTCCCTTTGTGTGGAGGAAGCCCCTCTCCTCACATGCTGACGGTCCGGTATCAGACGGCAGAGATTCATTTTCATTTTTTCTCTTCAGACCGAGCTGTGTGCGTGGGCAAAAGGGAAGCTGCGCCCCCCCCCCCCTTTCGCACCAGCTCACGCCTGTGGGTTCCATTCTACAGCGTAATGGTTTTCCTGACCCGCTTTTAATGTGCTAATGCAGAATGTGTCCTGGGGGGGGGGGGGGGGGGGGGGGGGCTTCTCTCCCGTGCACGCACACACACAAACAAACACACCGTGCAAAGATGAAGGCACTCAGCGAGAGAGAGAGAGAGAGAGAGAGCACTTATATAGGAAGCAGGTAGAGGACAGAATGAGGACACAATGGAAGCCTTGTCTGCAGGCGCTGACGCTCTCGTCTTGACTTCTGCGTGGGAAGATCTCAACTAAAGTTTGGTTCCTTTACGCTCCAGCGGCGTGAGGTCGGGAGGACACGGATTCTCCGAGACTAACCACAACAGGCTCCTTCCCTGAAAACTTGCACCATAAGATGAAGTGAAATAAATCCTTTATTTGATTAGTTTTGATTTAGTTTTCCCCCCCAAACCTATGCTGCGCACGTGAATGCATATTCATATATGATGGGACGGGCACCGGTCACACGGGGGATTTCACTCATCTACTATGGATCTGTGGTCATTTGTCCTATTAGTGCAACATACGTGTGTGTGTGTGTGTGTGTGTGTGTGTGTGTGTGTGTGTGTGTGTGTGTGCGTGCGTGTGTGCGCGCAGACGTAAGATATAAAGTTTTAGGAAAATAGGAAAATTATGCACATCAGATTCTGTCTTAGTCTTTGACTACTTTTTGATTTCTAGTTGATTATATATTTTGCCTCCTCTTCTTCCAGACTTGCCGGATCACTCTGCAACCCTCAGGCCGCCGGTCGTTAAAGTGTCGTCCAGGACCGTGTGTCACGTGTCGAGCAGCCAAACCGTCATCCAGTCTCCTCCGACTCCCCGGAAACCCTTTGCGCCGCCGCCGCAGCAGCCCCCTCCCACCCAGCCCAAACCGCCGTCCCTCATCCAGCCCCCGCCCACGCATCCCAAGCCTTTGGCCCAGTCCCCTCAGACCCAGCCCAGACCGCAGGGCTTCGTCCAGCCTCTTCCGAAGCCTTACCCACAGACGGCCCCCCAGCCGCCGCCCAAACCTCAGGTGCCTCCGCAGACGCCGCCCAAGCCCCAGTCCCTCCCCAAGGCCCTGGTCAAGTCCCAGTCCCTGCCGCTGCCCCTGGACCCCGGCGAGGACTACAGCAGACACAGTGTCCACTCTGGAGACCTGCTGTCCCCCACAGAGTCCGGGGACCGGCTGTGTGACGGCATGTCCAGCAAACAGATGTCTATCAGGGAGAGGTGAGTGCTGACGGGAGTTTGGATATTTATTTGTCAAACTGGCATTTGTGGCATCAGTAAATATTATATTGAAATTTTTATATATTAAAGCCTCGATATACTTCAGACATGTTCTCGACTTGCCTATCTGACAAAAATTTAAAATGAATAGAAATGCAATCAGATGGCAGACTTTATTTCCTTTTTTTTACTTTTAAGTCATTATCAAGTTCCCCACAGATTTGATTCTACGAACCCTCATGGCTACTGGATGACGACCCCCGAGAAAATGTCCGTCAAATTCCGTATGAAATTATCACAGGTTATGGTCATTTCCAAATATTTTTGGCGATAATGGGTACGGTGACATTGACCCTTGACCTTTTACAGGTCAAATGTGTAGGTCACCTGAACATGCATTTTTTAGTGAAAGGTCAAATGTGATGAAAAACTGTGTTTACTTTGACCTCATTTGTCTGCAAGAAGATGACGTCATGATATATAAGAGAATATATATCGTGGCGGTATTTGGCCCAGGTGACCCTAACCTTTGACCTTGTGACCCAACTGTGTGCAGACAATATCAATATTAACTTGTGTATTACGTTCCATAAACATCTTTAGACCAGTTCACGTGTAGGAATCTCATATTGTAGACATCGACTCACGCAGGAAACACAGACACAACAGCCCCTTCTGGAAAAGTAAAGGGGGTCGAAGTAAATATTAAAAGGATCAACCGCGAAATCGTGAAGTGCAGAGTAGAGTCACGCGCAATTCTTTGGAAAACCTCCATTGCTTTCACAAACCCAGGATCCAGCCGAGGAGCTCGGCCTCGTACGAGGAAGAGACGAACAGTTAAACTTGCACTGCAGGCTTGTTGCACCGTTTTATTCCTGGAGGTGAGAGAGAGATTCATTTTTAGCACCGTCGCCTGTCATCGCCCCCTGAGAGTCAGCGGAGACGAAACGTCCCCGTTTCTGCCCAGTGTCCAGTCTTCACACTGGAAGCAGCGAAGGGATGGTGACACACTTTCTTTTACCCCCTCAGCCATTCGTCATCATCTCTCCTCCTCCTGCGGCTTTTTTATTTATTTTTTTTTTTTCTTTCAAAGCAGTCACGTCTGACCTGGTTTTTCATCCTTGGAGGATTTTTTATTATTTTATTGTGACCTTGATGGAAATAATGGAAATGGAAATACGAGGTCACAAAAGTTCAGCCACTTTTATTTGATTTATTTTTAATGACAGTAAGATGACGACAAATATCCCCGAGCCCGTGATTTCAAAAGGTCCAAACCCATCGCACCAAGAGACGCTTTATATATTTGAAAAATTGAATCGGCGGTTTGAAAGCTTCATGCTCTAATGTGCTTCACTAGAGACATTTTACAGTTAGAGAAATTATCTTTGGAAGGAGAACAGCTTTTTACTTTATGTAACTAACGATTATTTTCATTTTTGATGAATCTGTCGATTATTTGCTTGATTAATAAATTAGTCGTTTGGTCCATAAACCAAAATCCCAAGATCTTGTTCAGACAACAGAGATATTTAGTTTACTGTCGCATAGGAGCAAAGAAATCAGAAAATATTCATATTTAAAAGGCTGAAATCAGATAATTTACTACTACTTGAACCCGATTAATCGATTATCCAAATAGATGGAGATCAACTTTTGCAGCTCTAGTACAGTTTATTCTTTAACTTTCGCCTGTTTGTTCATAATACTTTGATATTTCTCTACATTTACATGGTCGTCATGTACGGTTGCTGTGGAGGAAAATAAATCTCTGCCCTCGGAAACGAAACACGATCACGGTGCAGAATTTCAAAACACACGGTGATCGAGAACAGGGTGCATGTGTAACCGGGACGGTGACAGGCATGTTGTTCTCCAGATGAGGTCGGCTTACGTTATGGATGTTTTTTTATTTCAGAGTGGCTCTGCTGAAGAAGAGCGGCGAGGAGGACTGGAGGAACAGGATCAACAAGAAGCAGGAAGTGGTGAAGGTGGCGTCCGCCGAGCAGCAGGCGCAGCTATGGGAGCAGACGGAGCAGACGTGTCAGAAGAAGGTCGGTCACCACACACACACACACACACACACACACACACACACACACAATCACGCACAATCACACACACACACACACACACACACACACACAATCACGCACAATCACACACACACACACACACACACACACACACATACACATATACACTCTCACACACACACACACACACACACACCGTTTTGTAGTAGTATATAATAAGTGTAATAAGTACATAATGCTTTTCATATTAAAATAATCAGGTTATACTTTAGTGTGTTCCTGATAATTAATATCAATATTCACTTGCTTCTACGTCATTAGGCAAACAGCATCAATGTACTTGTCACAGCTGTGGTATATATTATGTTATAATGTTTGCATGTCCCTGAATATAAAACCCACCGGTGCCACATTTCATCCCCCCCATCCTTCCACGGTTGCCATGCCACCCAGGTCCTTTCGTCCGCCCCCTTTCAGTTTGAAAGCCCGTCGAGCAGATCACCGCAGCGTCCCGCAGACTGTAAACACAGAGAACCCGCGAGGGTCCGTCTGCTCGAGGAATCAGAAGGTTCCTGCATCACTGGGGAATGAAGTGTATTCCCTTGTGCCATAGTTTTCATCTACGGCAGGAGGAGGATAAAGCTCCGGGCCACGCTTCGCACCCTCCTCAGGAGACGGAGACTCGGGGAGCGAATTTGACGGAAAGGAAAATACTCCAGTGTCTCTGACGTGATGGTTTTTCTCTTACGTGCATCAGTTTGAGTTTAAACTGCAGTTAGAGTGAAATGTCTGAGGTAAAGGAACCTGTGGTTTTAGGATTTTAGATTACTTTCTTTTTTTCTCTCCTCCCCCCCGTCGCTCACTTACTTCACATTAGTATTCTGCGGGGCGAAACCACCCGCTTACACCCTGGATGTTAATCCTCCAGGCACTCTCACCCCTCAAACCCATTGAAGCAACAATGGCCGCCCTCCCTCCCTCCCTCCCTCCCTCCCTCCCTCTCCCTCTCTGACCAAGTGCTTCCCTGTTTTTAACCCCTCAGGAGGAAGGGGTGGTGGTTCAGGACTACTCTGCCGTGTCTGTGTCTGAACAGCTGTGGGTAAGACCCGTCGGCAGCCGCACCACACCAGCCCCCCGAAACACTCGATCAGAGCGGGGCCACATGGGACCCGTGTCGTCGCAGTGGGCAGCAGTTTTGCTGATTCTATCCTAAAGGGGATATTCAAAATAATCAATTTGCTCCTAATTAGAATTGTTTAGGGAAAGTTTGATCTAAGGCTATCTTTCAGAAAATCATCTACTAGGGTCAAATGATTTGGTTTTCGACTTACTCCAGATGTTTGTACCGCCCGAATGAGTGAGACGTAATTTCCTTTAGTTCCTGGTAACAGTGACCAAGGACGTCCTGTGACATAAAATTGTATATTGTTGTCAATTGTTTTTCTTCTTTGGCTTAAAGCCGCAGCGTTTAATTTTGTGGCGCCATCTGGTGGTAAAGTTGCAAACCGCAACCAACTGAGCACCCGACAGGGGACACTTTATGGCGGCGCACCGCCGATTCCATTTCCGGTTTCCGGCAGCGTGTGAAAATTCAACGCAAATGCGACGTATCCTGGAACCATTTTGTTTCAACAACCGTATTCAACATGACGTAGCAAACATGGCGACTCACACGGAGGTCGGGTCCACCTCATGGAACTACATTTAACTCATTCAAAGTCATTCAAAAACGAAAAAAAAACATTGTGATTATAAATATATGAACACATAGTAATGGATAATATATTAAATTGCTGTTAAAAAGTTCTTCTAAATATCACACACTGTAGCTTTAAGAAAAGCTGATCGAGCTGATTCTAAATTAAAAGCAACGCTTTTTTTGACTATCTGCTAAAATATTTCAAACAATATAATATTAAATCACACTTTTACGTAATGCTCCTTTAAGCTTGCAGCTGTGTTTTCACTGCGTCAGGAGAGAACATGGCTTTTGCAGTTTGCTGCTTTACTACTAACAGAAGAAGTTTTACATGTCATGTGGCATTTAATAATTTTAGGTTCCTTTTGTAATCATGTTTTTTTTTCCTGTAAATTATTAAAGATACAGTGAATTGGCGAATGCTGTTGCGCATGTTATTTTTGTTTTGTTCACGAAATTGTTCTCGGCAGAGCTCGTGTTGCAGCTCTGGAAGTTGAAGGACGGCGCGTTGCACCAGTTTTTCTCTCCCCCGCATCCATCACTTCATCCTCCCGTCATCTGCATGTTCACCGTTTTTGTTTCTCCCCCTTTCCATTTCCTCCTCTTCCTTTCTTCCACTTATCCGCGCACCTCTGCATCCTCCAGGAACCCGTGTTCTCTTCCACCTATTCTCCTCCTATCTCGCTCGGCCAAAAGTGTCAGTACGTTGACCACCACCGGCAGGTAAGGACACGCGCTCGAGTGGGGCCGCATGTGCTCGACTAATCTGTCTTTCTTCCTGCGGCTACCCCCGTGTGAAGGCCGCTTCCTGGGGTTCGGTTGAGATTGATTTGATTCCGACAGCATGAGCCCAAGTTCAGCCGCGCAGGAAGATTATGGAGGGACACGCACGCCCGCACGCTCGAACACATCAAATCATTGTCTTTTATCCGCTCGGTTTGATGCTGTTACGACATTAATAATTGCCTCAGAGTCACATGGCGCTATCGTCAGAAGCCTCTGACTTCGTGGCTGTTTTAACCCTAACGACATAACACTTCTGAAAAAGTACCGGGAAATGGAAGCCGGCGAGCTCTGGCTTTGCATGCGAGACGCGAAGACGTCACGCGCGCCAATAACCGCTCGGCGATTTTGTCCGGTTTTCCTTCCTTTGTCCGCGCAGAGGAGCGGGGAGGAGATCGAGGCTCAGATGACCATCGAGGAGAGGAAGCAGATGATCTCGACCCGGGAGGACGCCTGGAGGACGAGGGGCAGGGGAGCGGCCAACGACTCCACCCAGTACACGGTGGCGGCGCGCATGGTCAAGAAAGGTCAGTGCGCCGACCTGGAAATACGGAATCAGAGGGTCATTTCCTGTTCGTAGCCCTTTATTTGGATATTTCAATTAAAGGGGCAGTAAGCAGTTTTTGGAGGCCCAACCTCCTGAGTCGCAGCCTTTCTTTGCCAGTACGTCTCTTAAGGTGTCAAGGAATGATTTCGAACCGACAGCCAGTGGACCGTGAGGAAATATTTGCTGAATTTTACAAAAAAGTGTATGGGAATAAAATCGCTCACTGCCCCTTTAAGCTCTATTATATAGGGTTAATATAGAATATGGATTGTATGGATATTGATTTTCTCTGAGCCGCAAAAGTAGCTCAAACTGATCTCCTCCACCAGCCATGTTTATCTCACATGAAATGATTTTCATGTTCAATGTAAAAATGCTAATGCTAATGTGCGCAGCTGGCTAATGCAGCATCAGAAAGTGATGCCAAACGTTTCTGTGTGAGAATTTGGATTTAATAAGAATTTGAAAATGTGTTTATTCCGAACAAGTAAAGAAAAAAACAAGGAAAAAAATAATGTTATATTCACAAACAATGAAAGCATAAAGCCAAAGAAACTGTCCAACACTCGCTTTACATGTCGAAAGTCATTCATCTATAATTAATTCCTTATTGATTGAAATCTATACTTTAATATAAGTTATATCTTTATCTCTAAATTCATTCCTAATAGAGTTATCCTTATCAAAAATATTCATTACCATTTTCATATATTTCTTAGTCATATTGTCTAGTTATTTTTGTATAAATTCAATTACATTATATACTGTAATATATATATATATATATATAAGTATATGTATTGTATTTTATTGATTTATTTAAATCAACATTTTCAAAAATAATTTTCATTAATTAATTTCTTCCCATCTTTGTCAAATTTTGTGTTGTGTCTCGTATTAATTTCTGTGTGTGTGTGTGTGTGTGTGTGTGTGCGTCCACAGGCCTGGCAGCCTCCTCCTCAGTTATCAGTCCCATCCTGTCACCAGTCGCCACCAAACTCAAGAGCAACACGCCGGCTGTCGGCAAACCACAAGAGGGTGAGAAGGATCATCAGCCACAGTCCCTGTGTCAACATCAACGCCTCCGCTGAAGGAATCCCCCAGTCGTTCAAATGAACCTTAAAATCCAAGCACAACTTGCACAATACTTAAAAAAATAGTTCCGAGCAAAGAAATAGGCAATAACTTAAAAAAAACATAAATGTTTTGTGAAAATTGAATTATTTCATCTCCAGAAATTGAAGCGCGGCCAGAAATGGAATCGGACAAGAAACTGGACAAGCTGGAGAACTTCCTGGGACGTCTGAATAGCAAAGGTACGTCCTTCCATCTTTACTATACCTCATCATGTGATATTTCTATGAAGCAATATTTCTGTGTTCGTTGATTCCCTCAGCGGCATCGGTGCCTAATCTTGTTCGTGTCTGTTGCTCAGTGGCAGGTCTGCAGGAGACCACGATAACCGTGACCGAGAAGGCCGTGAAGGAGGTGATGAAGCTGGACGACGAGATCTTCTCCAAGTTTTACCGGCGCGTCGCCGAGTTCCCACGCTTGCCCACCAGGATCGAGATCAGCGAGGACTTCGACAGCATCTTCGGCTCGCAGGGTCCCAGGTAAGAAAAATGGAAAAAATACGCCTAATGGACGACGGCGTTTGACACATCCTGACTCTTTGCATTGGATAGATATGGCGCAGGAAAACTCAAGGCGTCAATAACAACGCCCAAAGTTATCTGTTCAAGTTTTGACCAGAGCCCGACCAATTTTAATTTTTGTGTCAAAACCGAAAATTGGACGATACGTATGAAAAAAAGATGTTATGTCATGATCAATCCATTATGACTGTAATCAAGGCTTGACATTTTATAGTTCAACCATGAACTTTAATGTAAATAACTATAAAGAAAAAAGTCAAATGTAACATAAATTACATATTTTCTGTGTTGTTTCTTCTGTAAAACAAAAGCTTCAATATCAGCGAACATTAACGCCGATGTCAAAATGTCTGTGAAAGGCTCATTTCGACCGGTTTTCATTGGCCAACCGATACGTTGATTGAGCTCTAGTTCTAACTCAGTCATTAAGCAGTTTAGGCACCGTGAGGTTAGCAAGCGAGAAACCGTTCCATCCATTAAATGTACAGTATTTCCAAGATAATGTAATAATGCGAGGACAAACATTAACCCCCGGCAGGTTACCGTCGGCCATGGTGCAGCACAAGCGCTCGGTGCGTCCGTCCAGGAACGTGCAGTCGTCCAGGAACCCCGTGAAGATGCTGGCGGCCCGGGAGGACATCAGACACGAGTACACGGAGCAGAGACTCAACGTGGCTCAGCTGGAGAGCAAGAGGATGAAGGCTGAGAAGAGCCAGAGTAAGGAGAGGGACGACAGTGTGTGTGTCTTGTTTCTTTAAAATTGAATGAAGCGTTTATGTTAATATTGTGGGGGGGGGGGGGGGGGTTTCTGGCGCATGCAGATGTGTATCTTTGTCCTCTCTCTCATTCCAGTGAACAAAACGTCAGAGTACTCCGAAGCTGCTCTCGCAGGTCTGGCCAGTAAAGAAAACTTTGGCAGCGTGAGTCTCCGCAGCGTCAACATCTCGGAGCAGATGTCCAACAACAGCGCTATGCCCTACAAGAATCTCATGCTGATGCAGATCAAAGGTATATATATATATATATATAGATGATTGTGATGAGCTTCAGATAATTATTACGATGATTGCATAAAACCTGCTGCTGCCTTCGTTCAACGCTCTTTTCCCTGCCGACGTCTTTATGTCTGGGAAACGACAAAACAGCTGATGAGAAGAAACTGGATTTTTGTCAGATCTTGTCCACGTGGTGTTTATGCTTTCAAACTAATCATGGAAAACACATTAATGACGCTGGCTTACTCCTTTTCCAGGTCGCCGTCACGTTCAGACCAGATTAGTAGAGCCGAGGGCGTCATCGCTCAACAGCGGAGACTGTTTCCTGTTGGTTACTCCAGAGCGCTGCTTCGTCTGGATAGGGGAGTTCTCAAACGTGATCGAGAGGGCGAAGGTGAGCTGTGACGGATTTTTGTGCTACGATACAATACGACACGACACGACACGATACAATACGACATGATACAACACGATACGATACGACACGACACAACACGATACGATACGACACAATACGACATGACACGACACGACACGACACGACACGACACGACACGACACGACACGATACGATACGATACGATACGACACGATACGATACGACACGACACGATACGATACGATACGACACGATACGATACGACACGACACGATACGATACGACACGACACGACACGACACGATACAATACGACATGATACAACACGATACGATACGACACGACACGACACAACACGATACGACACGACACGACACGATACGACACGACACGACACGACACGATACGACACGACACGACACGACACGACACGATACGACACGACACGACACGACACGATACGACACGACACGACACGACACGACACAATACGACACGACACGATACGATACGACACAATACGACACGACACGATACGATACGACACGACACGACACGATACGACACGACACGACACGATACGACACGACACGACACGACACGACACGACACGACACGACACGACACGACACGACACGACACGATACGACACGACACGACACGACACGACACGATACGATACGACACGATACGATACGACACGATACGATACGACACGATACGACACGACACGATACGATACGATACGACACGATACGATACGATACGATACGATACGACACGATACGACACGACACGATACGATACGACACGACACGATACGACACGAAATGATATGATACTATACGATACGATACAACACGACACGATACGACATGATACAACACAATACGACACTAAATGATATGATACGATACAACACGATAAGATACGACACGACACGATACGATACGACACAATACAACATGATACGATACGACACGACACAACACGATACGATACGACACAATACGACACGACACGATACGATACGACACGATACGACACGATACGACACGACACGAAATGATACGATACAACACGATAAGATACGACACGACACGACACAACACGATACGATACGACACGATACGATACGATACGATACGATACGACACGACACGACACGACACGACACGATACGACACGACACGACACGACACGACACAATACGACACGACACGATACGATACGACACAATACGACACGACACGATACGATACGACACGACACAACACGATACGACACGACACGACACGATACAACACGACATGATACGATACGACACGACACAACACGATACGATACGACACGAAATGATACGATACAACACGACATGATACGATACGACACGACACAACACGATACGACACGACACGAAATGATACGATACAACACGACATGATACGATACGACACGACACAACACGATACGATACGACACGACATGATACGATACGACACGACACAACACGATACGATACGACACGAAATGATACGATACGACACGACACAACACGATACGACACGACACGAAATGATACGATACAACACGACATGATACGATACGACATGATACGATACGACACGACACAACACGATACGATACGACACAATACGACACGATACGACACGATACGACACAATACGACACAATACGACACGACACGACACGACAGGATACGATACGATACGACACAATACGACACAATACGACACAACACGACACGACACGATACGATACGACACAATACGACACAATACGACACGACACGACACGATACGATACGATACGACACAATACGACACAATACGACACGACACGACACGATACGATACGACACAATACGACACAATACGATACGATACGACACAATACGACACGACACGACACGACACGATACGATACGACACAATACGACACAATACGATACGACACAATACGACACGATACGACACGATACGACACAATACGACACAATACGACACGACACGACACGACACGACACGACACGATACGATACGATACGAAATTATATGATACGATATAATAAGATACAACACGATAAGATACGACACGACACGACACGATACGACACTAAATGATATGATACGATACAACACGATAAGACACGACACGACACGATACAACACGATACGATACGATACGACACAACACGATACGATACGACACAATACGACACGATACGACACGACACAACACGATACGACACAATACGACACGATACGACACGACACAACACGATACGATACGATACGACACAACACGATACGATACGACACAATACGACACGACACGACACGATACGATACGACACAATACGACACGATACGACACGACACGAAATGATACGATACGATACAACACGATAAGATACGACACGACATGATACGATACGACACGACACAACACGATACGATACGACACAATACGACACGATACGACACGATACGACACGATACGACACGACACGACACGACACGATACGAAATTATATGATACAATATAATAAGATACAACACGATAAGATACGACACGACACGACATGATACGACACTAAATGATAAGATACGATACAACACGATAAGACACGACACGACAGGATAAGACACGATACGACACGATACGACACTAAATGATATGATACTATACGATACGATACAACACGACACGATACGACACGATACGACACTAAATGATATGATACGATACAACACGATAAGACACGACACGACACGATACGACACGATAGAAGATAAAATTATTACTACCATAATATTTGCATTTGAACAAAGACGATTCACTGATTCTCTACACACAAACACACACTGGCTCATATTACCAAGAGTTCCTCCCATCAAACAAACGTTTCCCGTCTAGTCCACAGCTCCTCCATTTCCCCAAAGGAGGCCCGTACCATCAACATGTATCTTTCTACGCCGGCCGTTAGCTCAGTGCTGATTGTTGATATCGTTTTGATTTCATGCACAAAAAAACGATCGCGACAGATCTTAATGTCCTTCGCACCTCGTCTCTATCTGTCAGCATCAAAGGCTTGAAAACAGATCTATTCATTTTTAAATTGTCTTGCCTCCAGGCGATAGACATGGCCACCTTCATCCAGACGAAGAAGGACATGGGCTGCAGGGCGAACCAGGTGCAGACCGTCGAGGAAGGCGTCGACCCGCAGGCCCCGGACCACCAGCACTTCTGGACGATCCTCGGGGGACAGATGGCGTACCAACGTAAGACGAGAAGTTTGAAGCCTTTGCCCTAAAATGTGTTTCCATCGTCGACCGCTTTATCCACTTAAGGGTCGCGGGGGCGCTGGAGCCAATCCCAGCTGACATTGGGCGAGAGGCGGGGTTCTCCCTGGACAGGTCGCCAGCCTATCACAGGGCCACATACAGAGACGGACGACCATTCACTCTCACATTCACACCTACGGTCAATTCAGAGTCTCCAATGAACCTGACTCCATTCTGCATGTCTCTGGACTGTGGGAGGAAGCCGGAGAACCCGGAGAGAACCCACGCACACACGTGGGAGAACATGCAAACTCCACACAGAAAGGCCCCGGTCGGTTTGAACCGGGACTCGAACCCAGAACCTTCTTGATGTGAGGTGACAGTGGCTGTGTGTGAGGTGACAGTGGCTAACCACTACGCCACCGTGCAGCCCCCTAAAACGTGTTTCCTCTGTTTTTTCTGACCAATGCTGCTAATTTCTAACTGTGCCACAGCGGCGGGTCCACCGGAGGAGGACGAGCAGTTCGAGAACGCCATCGTGGAAACCAACTGCATCTTCCGTCTGCTGGACGACAAACTGGTTCCCGACGACGACGAGTGGGGGAAGGTCCCTCACAACTCCCTGCTGGCGTCCAAAGAGGTCAGAGGACCTCTGACGCTTGTTCCGTGAAATAGAATTTCTTCTTCGTGGTCTCGCATTTCGCAGCGGAGAGAGTTCAACGAGTGTCTCTGTTCAACTTGGCTCGTTGCTTTCGCACCTTGATCAGTCACAGAGGAAGTTGCTCACGTTGCGTTCAGGCCAGAATGCAGTTCCGTCACCTGCCACTGCCATATAACATTTTATTTCATTCATAATAGTATTATTCCCTCAAAGAATATTCAATAAGTCTATTTGAGGTACCAGCCTCTGATTATTAGAATATTTCAGGGGGTTTTCAGAGGAGCTTTTGGCCTTAGAGC
>NC_061519.1:24742500-24825000 GCF_022379125.1 Scophthalmus maximus
ACGAGGTTTACCTGTGGCAGGGCTGGTGGCCTCAGGACAGCGAGTGCACCGGCTCGGCTCGCATCCGCTGGGACGCGGACAGGAAGTGCGCGATGGAGACGGTGCTGCAGTACTGCAGAGGTGCGCAAACGTGATGGGTCAACACAAGGAAATGCTTGAGTGAATGACTGGTGGCGACATTTTTTTTTAATATTACAGTATAACACAAATTACACATTCTAGCCATGAAAGAACACTCGAGAATTCACATAAATATTACGTGATGTTGCCATTTTGGCATGATAAGATGTGGAGAGGTTCTGACATCAGCATATCTACACCATGAAATTAATAATAATAATTATTATACAATGGAACACACAGGAGTGCAAGAAGGAACACGTATTTACTGTGATTTATACTCTGATACTCAGTTCACAATGCGATCACTGTCTCCTCTCACATTCATACACAACGTTTTATTTCTACTTGTAAAAATGAAGAAGTGGCAAAAAATGATCTTTAAATTAAGAGAGAAACATGCAATACATCCCCAATTTTAATCATGTATGCCGCCATTAAAATTGGAGCATTTACATTATCAAATCTTTTGTCACGTCAGTATTTATTTATTTTTAATTTGACGTCTGAACTGTGGTGCTGCTGACTTTGTCTTCCAGAGAAGAACGAGAAGAAGCCTCAGAAGTCGTATCTGATCCACGCCGGCCTGGAGCCGCTCACCTTCACCAACATGTTCCCCAGCTGGGAGCACAGAGAGGACGTGGCCGAGATCACCGAGGGGGTCCGCGACACGCACACACACACACACACACACACACACACACTCACACACACACACACACACACACACACACACACACACACACGATGTCCCATCACAAAGTACAAATATTCTCCCGCGTTCCCAGGAGGCGGAGGTGTGCAACCAGATCATCCTGGTGGAGGACGTGTTGGCCCGGCTCAGTCAGAACACCTTCCCCCTGGCCCAGCTGCGGGCCCGGCCGCTCCCCGAGGGCGTCGACCCGCTCCGCCTGGAGCTCTACCTGTCCGACCGGGACTTTGAGGTCAGTGCTGCGAAACCCCCGACAGATACTGTACAGCTGAAGCGCAGAGCTGGAACAGTTCATATTTACCATTGTGGTTTTTTTTTCTCTCTTGTCCTATTAGTGGTTATACCCTAATTCATTATAAAACACAACGCTTGCATTACATATCTGCCATATATCAATAAAAACACATGCCTCACTCACTGTAAACTAATAGGAAATAGTGTTAGGAATTCCTCATTGCAGTGAAAGTAGCTTCTGAGGTTTTTGGAAATTTCTGCTTAGATTCACAGCATGTTTGACATTTACTGTAAGTGAACTTTACACTGAAATTCAAACTTCATCACAGACTTTGAGACCATGGAAACTTTCATATTGCACAGACGATGCAGCTAAGAGTGGATTTTGCTTTGATACGAAATATATGAAATATACGGAATGAGAAATTGATGAAAGTCACGCTGTTAGAAAATAGTCCATCCTAGACGAAGCACAAACGCTGATGGGAAAAAAAAACAAGCGAACGGCATCTGTCAATCACACAGTGAACTCTGTCAAGTTTACGCTTTAAATAGTCAAAAGTCGGATTTTTCTTCTAAATCCTGTTGCGCCTCATTCTTCTCATCCTTGCTAACTCCATCTAACTCTCACTTTTCAGACCAAGTTGTAGGTGGATTCAGGTAAGAACAGCCACTCGTGTGATCTCATCAACACCGGCGACCTCGTCGTCTCCTGTGCATGTCCCTCACGTGGATTCAGAGATAAACTCTGATTCGCTCCCGCCACACACACGGTGTCTCTCTGCGGCGCGGCGCTTCGTTCGTGCTCGGCTGCGCGCTTACGTCGAGAGAGCTCCCGACGGCCTTTCACGTGTCAGCTGAGACGTTCGCACAGAAGAAATATTAAAAGACACGTGACCCACACTTAGACGACATTGATTCTAGGAAACAAAACATAGATGGAACATTCTAAATAATCGGAAATTTCAACAACACATATATAGAATTTCATATTTTGTTGTTAGTCGTATATGGATGTAACGGCAAAAATCTTCATTTTGGAATTCATGAAATTTAGATTCATCTCAGAGCTGAAATAATAAGTTGATTATTCGATTTTTTTTGCTTGACAGAAAATTGATTGGCAGCTTCTTCTTTTTTTAATCGATAAATTGATTCAGTCGTTGGTTTTATTCTGAGGATTTACATTTTTTTGTGTTTCGTAACATTTCATAGACAACAAAAATAATATTCGGCAGATTTATTTGGTGACAACAATACTAATAATTTCATGCAGAATTAAGTCTCCAGATAAATACATTTTCTTTTTTTCTTTTATTCTTTTTATACCTTTTTTGTTGCAGGAAAGCCGCAACGATAACTGATTTTTTTTTTTTTACCTCTATTTTTTCACATGAACAACTGAGGCTGCGAGTAAAACACCCTTTTATTTTGTGAATGGATGATTGAGACTCACTTCCTCTCTTTTCACGTCCCCACACCTCTCTCTTCTCCTCACACGCTCCACCTCCCGCCAGTAGATAAGTGCACCTACTTGTGATTCCCCTCCGGCTCACTCACTCCGTCTGTGGAGCGCCACAAACAACTTCCCCGTCCTGACATGGTGCGAGAGGTTTACCGAGGTTCTGGTCCACACAGGACCGGGTCATGACTGTACGCTCTGATCATCACCCGCGCTCAGTCCGGTCAGCGAGTGTGTTCAAACAGAGACGGTGAATAAAATGTGTACGAGTACCAAGTCCAAGTTCTCCCCCAAAGTAAAAACCCCCAAAGTTATAATTTAATGTGTCAATGTTTCCTCTGAATCTTCCTTTTGGTCTGATCTGGATCGATGTCTTAACATCAAAATTCCAACAGGGAGGAAATTCATATTTTGTTTAATTTAGAGGTTAAAAAAATAACCTAATTTCTGTTCATGATCATAAATCTTTTGGCATTTTTGGTCCTTTCTATTTGCAGTAAACAAAAATACCACTGTTTTTGGAAATGGAGGCAAAGTGTGGAGGGGCTGACAATGATAACAGTGCTATCATAAGAATTTTTTTTCTCAGCCAATCAATCGCTCAGTATGAAAAATTAAACTTAAAAATGTGACATTCCTTCAATTGTCAGATATTAGAAAAAAGATTAAAAAAAACAAAAAACAAAAAAAATCTCTGTATGCATCTATAAAAGTCTACTTGTCCCTAATGTTTGCAAGATTTATCCAGAGTTACAGTCTTTGGTAACTCTCTGATTTTTGATCGATAAGCTATGGTTTATTATTTCATTTTGAATATATAGTTGCACTTATCTTACACACAACACATGTTAATCAGGATATAATCCTAGTTTGAAAAGCTCAAGTTTGCGTTCTTTTTTCCCTGTTTTTACACTTGCTTTTGTTTAAAACGGAAAAGAAAAGATTTATATCCTCTGTGGATAATAAATATACTCGTCAGGACACGTTTAAACGCCCCAACACCTTCCCGTAAAATGACAAATTCAAACTTCCCCCCTTGCAGCCCGTCTAACTGTCTGTGTGGCTTTTCTTTTTGACTAATCCGCTCTCTTCTGTCTGTCTCTGTTCTCTTCTGTCACAGAGAGCTTTGGACATGCAGAGGGGTGAATACGAACGTCTGCCAGGGTGGAAGCAAGTGAACTTGAAGAAGGCCAAAGGACTGTTTTAAAAACCAAGATGGCGTTCGTGGAGTGGAGAGAGACGAGGATGGAGAGAGAGAGAGAGACAGAGAGAGAGAGAGAGGGGGATGGAGATACAGGAAATGTCACATTGACCTTTAAAGTGTTAAGACGTGCGAGGACACTGGAGAGAGAGAGAGAGAGAGAGGAGGAACCTTGAATCTGAAGAGGAGACCTACACTGGACCGGAGATGCACTCGCCTTTGCTTATAGTCACGTTTTTTTAACTTCTTCAACCTTGTCGTGGCAAAAATCTAACTCGAGTGGTTTCTAAGCGAACGGCTAAAAAGAAAGAAACAAACTTTGCTTTCGGTTCATCACACGGTCGGTGGGACTCGAGTCACCGCTCATGGACGCTTTGGTGTCAGAGTGCCATGCTATGGTTGTGTATGTGTGTGTGTGTGTGTGTGTGTGTGTGTGACTGTATATACTGTTTGTAATGTATGTCTACTTGTGTTAATGTGTGTTTTAGATGCGTCTGTGACTTTGTATCTATGTAAAAGAAAAAAAAACCTCCTGTCACGTCAGGTGTTGTGAGGAGGGTTGTCTTTTCTTTTCTTTTCGTCTTTGTCGTCCACAGCGTCAGGATGCTGTCCCGGCCACGAAGGGGAACTCTTTTGTGTTTTGCACGGCCGTGTTGAACAGCTGCTGTGACGTCGACGGGGAGAGAAGCAGCCGCTTCGGTGAATCAGAATGTATAGTGCCTTTTGCTTTTTTGTGTACAGTTTATATACAGAAAAAAATTCTAGTCTGCATTTTGGAAGACTTTCTTTGTGATATAAGACATAGTGAATTAAAAAGAAAAATCACGATAACGCTCAAATGCGAGGACTCTGCGTCGTCTCTGTTCGTGCATCATCAGCTGTACAAAGAAATTATTTTTGAGGGATACACAATGATGAAGGTGAATTAAAGGCACACTGATGGGGATATTGTTTTGGTGATTTGAATTATTATAATTTCTCTCTAATTTTTTTTTTAATATGATATAGAAGCAATTGATTATTCATTATTATCAGTATTATTAAAACGTATTGTTGTTTAGAATGGGGGTAGGACTGGATAGTTTATTAGAAGAAGTTTATTAAATTGTGAAAGGCTGTGATGTACACAGTAGGCATATATAGATAGATAGATAGATAGATTCATTATGTTATAAACCACTGAGGATTAAAATATGTGACCGGTGACGTTCGTTAATACCCGAAAACTACATTTCCTTGTCGGTGCTTCACAATAAAGCTTTTCCGCAAAGCAGCCGCACGGGAGACTTTTATTGTGAAGGCAGCGGGGATCTTCGAGTCAGTGTCCGCCTGCTGGCAGAAGACGGAGAAGGAGCCGCATCGTGTGCTCGCCAAGAAGGTAAGACGTGCTTTTGTGTCAAAAAGATGAATAAATAACAATAAGAATATCCATGAGCAGTTTAGTTAAGATTTACTTTTCAGTCTTTCATATCCGGGTTCCTTCATAATGCAACAAGCTCTGTGCGAACTTGACTATTGATAAACTCAAACTACGGAATCTCGGGAGCTCACTCGTTGTCAAATTTCGCGACTCTGTCACTAGAATGTGTTCAGACACTTTTCTCAAAAAAGCGACTGGCGACAATTCCAGCGACTTTGACGTGAAAGTACATGTTGTTTTTTCTCCATTCAACGAGCACTCGGCTGCAGGCGGAGAGGAAGGTCATTTGCAGTCTGCCCCCCCTCGCGCGGCCAGACTGCAAATGAAACGCGCATGCGCGAAGCCGCCGCTGGCCGGGCCCGCCCTGGTTTACAGTCAGGGCGAGATGTAAATGTAAAGTTTTCTTTGTCTAAAATATAATTCACTGCACTAAAATAAATCACTGCATTCATTGTGACATTAGAGAAAACAAGAATCGACAGAAGAAAGTTCATTTGTAGTTCTAAACACACAAACACACACACACACACACACACACACACACAATTCATTCAACACATATTTATGGACAATGTTCAATCTGGGAAATGTGCAATTATGGACAATGTACAATCATTACTAGCATAACCACCCGTTTAAATTCTATCTGCACAGTTGTGCTCAGTCAACAGAGACATTTTATTTATATAACAAAGTTTCCTAATTGGACTCTGGCAGAAACCGTCAGACCTTTACAATCTTCACGTCAATCACTTTCATTGAAACGATACAGTGAGCCACGCCGTTTACAGAACACTGAAGTGCACACGGTACAAAGCATCAGATACTCATTTATTTTTTTATTAAAAATCTGAAATCAACAGGGCACATGCATGTGTAGCTCTCTCAAAGTAATTGTACATAGTGTCCTGAACGTGCAAATGCATTTTTTTGTACATAAATCTCTACAGAAAAGTGCACGTCCATCGCTGCAGTCTGGTATAGGTAGAAGAGTTTTTTATCAGCAGTTCCCACACTAAGTGCTCTTTGGTAACTTCGTCTTAACAAGGCAGCATGCGGAGCAGTGAAATGTAGGTCACTTCTTCTGTCCATGAACTACTGATAATGTGTTCCGTGGTTCCCAGCTGAGGGTCAGAGGTCACAAGGTAAACATGAAGGACTGAGAGATGACTTAGGTAAGAAAACTAAACTGCAAACTCGCATGATTCAGTATCAAAAAATGGTCTTAAAATGACGATAATATGGTTTATCGCAATCATTTCTGGGACAATATATATATATCTATATATATATAGATATATATATCTATATCTATATCTATATATATATCTATATCTATATAGATATATATATATATATATATCTATCGTGCAACAAAAAGTAGTTATCGTGACAGGCCTACATCAGACATGTTAATCCAGATGATCTCAGCAGTTAAATTACTTTGAACCCCATCCCTCCTCCCACCTCCTCACTCCTGGATCTAATGGACATATTGGTAGATAATAATATCGGCCGATATCAGCCTTTCACAGACACATCGGTACCGGCCGGTATGTTTAGACCCCAACCGATATCATCTCACTGGTACAGTCCCCCCCTTCACTGAAAGTTGCCATAATCAAACCAAAACCCTGAAAAAATCTGGTTTAGACTCTGGTGAAAAAAAGAATTGCCGACCAATTTCCAATTTCCCATTCATATTCATATTGAAATGCCTTGAGGGGGTAGTTACATCTCAACTCCAGACATATCTTGATAACAATAACCTCTTTGAACAATTCCAATCCGGCATACGTCCCAAACATATTGCACACAAACAGCCCTGGGTCAAGATCACCAACGACCTCCTCTGTGCAGCTGATTCTGGTCTGCTCTCCGTCCTCATCCTCCTGGACCTGACTGGAGCCTTTCACACCGTGTCACACCAGCTCCCCATGGACCGTCTGGTACAGCACTGGGATCTGGGGGCCACTGTGTGTCACTGGTTTGCCTCCTACCCCGCAGACGGGACTCATTTTGTACAGATTCAGAATCACCGGTCAGAAAAGTCCACAGTCCACCACCGGAGTTCCACAGGGTTCAGTGCTGGGGCCACTCCTGTTAGTCATCACCTCTATCCCCTTGGCAACATCTTCCGCCACTCTTCTGCCTTAAAATGAAATGTATTATTAGGGCCCGAACCTATGGCAAGCATTGTCAGGGGAGCACCTATTGTTCTGGAAGGAATTATTATTATATTGTTATTATTATTACTTCTGTACAGAGCGATGGCTCTACTCTAAAAGGATGGATCTTTCCTTTCAGAAGATGTCCTCCCAGGTCCGACTGAGGCTGCTGCCGAGCGCCAGGTGTCTGTTCGACGAGCCCCTCCGGCTGACGGTGGCCGGGCTGCGGTCGAGGCAGCTGGTCGCCCTGAGAGCCCTGGCGACCGACGACAAGGGGGTGGCGTTCAGCTCCTCGGCCACCTACAGGGCCGACGCGGGCGGGGACATCGACCTGGCCAGGGACCCCTCGCTCAGCGGCAGCTACGTCGGGGTCGAGCCCGCGGGTCTGCTGTGGTCGTTGAGGCCGGACGTCTTGCACACGAGGTTTCACAAAAAATGTTCGCTGAACCCCCACGTGGTGAACTTCTCTGTGCACGAGGGGGAGGGGGAGGGGGAGGGCCGGATGCTGGCCCAGGCGGCCGGCGAGAGGCGTCTGATCGCGGACGGAGTCGGCCGGCGCCCCGTCAAGGAGGGGAACGTCCGTGGAGTCCTGTTCACTCCACCTGGTGGGTCCATGGTCATATTTTTAAGCAATCCCTTAGGGAAGTTAAAAAATGATACTGACACTATGTTTTATCAATAATTCACCTGTGGAGATATAGCTATAGAAAACACTTAGAGGAGCCGTACCTTTTAATTAACAGAATTAGCCACTGTTTGTTTGATTGAGTTTCTTTTTTTTCATTTCTTTTAAGGAAAATATAATTTAAAAAAAACATGTGCTGGTCTCAGCTTCTCATCTGTGAATGTTTGATGCTTTTCTCATATATGGTAAAATAAGAAAGCACTCTGAATACGTCTACTTGGGCATTTTTCATTATTTTCAATCATGTGATTGGTGTTCCCCCAGGAGAAGGTCCGTTCCCTGCCGTGTTGGACCTCTACACTTTGGACTTAGGTCTGTCAGAGAAGAGGGCGTCTCTGCTGGCCAGCCGAGGATTCGTGGTGCTGACCGTCGCGCTGTACGGCCACGACGACATGCCGAAGAACATCAAGGAGGTTCACCTGGATTTATTTGAAGAGGCGATTCAGTTCTTAAAAAAACAAGACAAGGTTAGTTCTGTAAAACTTCAGGTTGTTTTGTATTTTTGTTTGACGATGTGTACCATGGTGTGTAAAGGTGGTCGGTGAGACGCCCCTCTGCTCGACCGAGCCCTGCAGTAAAAAAAACCAAACAGCTAATAGTTGCTGTTTAATTTTATTGCTTTACATTTCTGATGTTTTTCCACAGGTGGGCAGTAAAGGAGTCGGTGTGATATCCCTTTCCAAAAGTGGAGACCTTGCACTTTCCATCGCCTCTTTCCTGCCAGATGTTGAGGCCACCGTGTGGATCAATGGCTGCTCTGCCAACACGGCGTTTCCCCTCTACTATAAGAAAAAGCAGATCCTCCCCCCATTAATGTTTGACATCGGCAAGCTCGTTCACACCGAGTCAGGGGCCTTCATAGGCAAGTATGTCATGAACAGTACCGAGGCAGAGGAGAACAAGGCCACTGTGGTTCCCATTGAACGAGCCAAGGGACGTTTCCTCTTCGTGGCTGCGGAGGACGACCTGAACTGGGACAGCAAGGCTTACGTGGACGAGATGGTGGAGAGACTGCAGCGTCACGGCAAGGAGAACTTTGAAAGTGTTATTTACCCGGGAGCGGGGCACTACTTAGAGCCGCCTTACGGGCCCAACTGCCCCTCCAGCTTCCATGGGCTGGCTGGTAAACCGGCCCTGTGGGGGGGTGAGGCCAGCGCCCACGCGGCAGCTGAAGTCCACCTGTGGAAGAAGATCCAGGAGTTCTTCAGAACTCACCTGAGCTGTGGTGCCGCGCAGACCAGAGCCAAGTTATAGATGCAAACACACTGACACAAACACATTGGAACAAATCCAATTGTTTGTTGGGAAATGTTTTCGCCGTTTTTTGGACAAAATTAAAAGTGCCTTATTGTGACTTAGGTTCATCCTTTTTTTTATTATCCTCACATTATCCTATCTTGTTAAACATTTGCCTGACTTGCTACGACAAGAAATGTTAGCAGTCGCACCAAAATGAAGCTCTGGCACAGGGGGCCGGCTGCCCCCTTGGGCCCCTGGGCCGCTACACTCCCAAGTGTCGTCTTCTATCTTCTAGACTAGACTAGGAGGCTGGTGTTACTCACCAAGGCCACTTGATGGCGACACAGGCCTTTTTTCAACACGGGAGTACGTCGCTCCTGCTCCTGCTATTACACATTACCCGTATTACACAATATATAACTCATTACAATATTTGTTTTTTTCTGTACATACTGATCGACCAGTGGTTTAAAATGTCAGCTGCACAGGATCAGGTACAACAACAAAAAAATCTCCAGAAGATCACGTTGACATGTCATTTGAAGCACATTGGTGCAATACTTCATCGTACAGATTAAACTGATTGAAGGGGGTCAATGTGTTTTCAGTTCTTACGGAGCTCCTTGACAGAGGACATAAATAGGGTCATGAATACATTTTATTGACCTTTGCACTGGGACGCCGTTGATAGAACTGTACATGTGTTCTCACAGACCTACTGGAATGTGTAACAAATCCAAGAAAAAACATTTATTTACTTTATAATTTTAACTCATTCATTCAGGGCCTGGCTCTTTAACGTCTCTGTTTTTCTGTTGTAGTGATGGCGTCGGTGGTGTTGCTCGGGTGAGATCACAGATCCAACAAAATGCCACAAGAAAAAAGGTGCAACGGGAGTTTCCATTGCTAGTTTTTTTGTGTGTGTGCTTTGTCCCAGTGCCCAGGAAGTGTGACTGATCCTGTTTATTAAATCACTGTCACAGAACAAAGTCCAAATCTGTAAAGAGACAGCTTTCAAAAACACATTGAGCTGTTTGATGCTGAATTTGTTGGGGTTTTTTTGAACGGAGCAGAAGTTCCTCACTTTGCCTAGCCTTTTTCTTACAGTAAGTTCTACTTTTTATTATTGGTGGTACAATGGCCGTGTTGCATTTTTATGACTTTTTGCTTTCCATCTATAGCGGCATCATGAGCTCCAAATTACTACTATTGGTGTAATCATACTTAATATACTATATACGGTACTATATATACTATAATAATAATAATGATATATAATACTAAAGACCTGCAGCACTGACGACATTCCCATCGGCAGCAGCTGCTCTGTGTGCTTAGGGGCCAGTTATCAAATATTTACATAAGCAGCAAACTAAATTAAGATGTGAACACAGTAAACATTACACTTGCTGCATTAGCATGTTAACATTTAGCTCCAAGTGTCTGTAGACTCTCAGTTATGATGTATTCATCATGAGCATTGCCTTTATTGTCATTCGTAATAATTGGTTTTGAAAAACTAGTGAAATTGATTAAAATCTCTCAGATTGTAACTCAACAAATCTGTATCAGGTCTCCACCAAATTCTGCTCCATAATTATTATTATATACATGTGTGTGTATAATATTTTATTTTTTTAAAAAGAGTGAAGTGTGAACTCCGGTGTTGGTATTATATCATGTGAGTGATGGCGCGTGTTAAGACAAAAAAAAACCCCAACACGTTTCCTGTCAGTACTTCACAATAAAGCTTCTGCGCAGATCTGCCGCGCGCGACACTTTTATTGTGAAAGCAGCGGGAGGCTTCCTGCTACCACGGTGATCAACATGTCATATTACTTTCGCTCGCAGGGAAACAACAGGTCAGTCGGTCAGTGTTGCCAACTTTGCGACTTTGTCGCTGTAGTTAGCGAGTATTCAGACCCCGCTAGCGACTCGCGACAAATCTAGCGAGTTTTCCGGGTGTTATTGGAGACTTTCGGAGACTCTGACGTGAAAGCACGTATCGTTGCCACTCTTCTTAGCGAGCAGCGGGCCCCTCCGCCGCCGCCAAGCGCTCACAGGCTGCGCAGCAGGTGACGTTTGCGCATGCGCGAAGCCGCCGCTGGCCGAACCCACCCTGGTTCACAGTCCGGACGGGATGTAAATGTCAAATTGTCTGTGTCTAAAATTAAACCACTGCATTTATTGTGACATAAAAACAAAAACAAAACAAGAATCAACAGAAGAAAGTTCATTTGTAGTTGTAAGCATATAGTTTTTCACTCCCTCTGAGTCTCTCCCGCGACGTCATTACTCGCTCGCACAGCGTCTGTTACAATTACACGCGCAAGGTAAATTATGCAAAATTGGGCTATGACGTCATTTAGCGACTTCTAGCGACTTTTGGCGCCGACATTACCTACTGTACGTACTGTACGTACACTGCCGGCCGGTGTCCGACGGTCCCGCGGACCGAGACGGTAACGGGGGGGTGCCTCTCCCCTCAGAAGAAGATGTCCTCCCAGGTCCGACTGAGGCTGCTGCCGAGCGCCAGGTGTCTGTTCGACGAGCCCCTCCGGCTGACGGTGGCCGGGCTGCGGTCGAGGCAGCTGGTCGCCCTGAGAGCCCTGGCGACCGACGACAAGGGGGTGGCGTTCAGCTCCTCGGCCACCTACAGGGCCGACGCGGGCGGGGACATCGACCTGGCCAGGGACCCCTCGCTCAGCGGCAGCTACGTCGGGGTCGAGCCCGCGGGTCTGCTGTGGTCGTTGAGGCCGGACGTCTTGCACACGAGGTTTCACAAAAATTGTTCGCTGAACCCCCACGTGGTGAACTTCTCTGTGCACGAGGGGGAGGGGGAGGGGGAGGGCCGGATGCTGGCCCAGGCGGCCGGCGAGAGGCGTCTGATCGCGGACGGAGTCGGCCGGCGCCCCGTCAAGGAGGGGAACGTCCGTGGAGTCCTGTTCACTCCACCTGGTGGGTCCATGGTCAGACTTCAAATCACAGATTACTGTAGGGAAGTTAAGATCAGATGATACTGACATGATTTTGTCTTCCAAAAAAAAATATTGAAATCAACAAATCACCTGTAGAGATACAGATATAGAAAATCCTTAGAGGAGCCGTACATTTTGATTCTCTGTATGAATGTGGCCAAGCTGCCTATTTGTCAAGATGTAAATATATCAATTAGTTTAATAAACAGAAGAAGCGACTATTTTATCGATTGGATTTTTTTTTTTGTAATTTCATTTGAGCAAAATATACAAAAACATATGTTGGTCCACAGCTCCTCATCTGTGAATGTTTAATGCTTTTCTCATTTATGAAAAAAGGAAAGCATGCTGAATACGTCTGCCTTCTCTTCATGGACACACACGTGGTACAAATCAGGTCATGTGATCATGTGATTGGTGTTCCCCCAGGCGGAGGTCCGTTCCCTGCCGTGTTGGATCTCTACACTTTGGGCGGAGGTCTGTCAGAGAAGAGGGCGTCTCTGCTGGCCAGCCGGGGATTTGTGGTGCTGACCGTCGCGCTGTACGGCCACGACGACATGCCGAAGAACATCAAGGAGGTTCACCTGGATTATTTTGAAGAGGCGATTCGGTTCTTAAAAAAACAAGACAAGGTTAGTTCTGTAAAACTTCAGGTTTGTTGTTTTTTTTACTTGTTTATTTGGTTGACGATGTGCGTCAGGGCGTATCGAGCCTGACATTCAGCTGGTCTGTCTGTGTGTGTGTGCAGCGTTATGTTTTTTTCCCCACCAGCCTACAGCGAAGAAGAAAACCACGTTCTGAGCCAATCAGAGGCAGAGAAGGGCGGGCCTTCGACTGTAATTGGCTCTGACCCTGGTATTCTTCTACGCTGAATGTTGGTGGGAAACAGAAATCGGGCTTCGGGATGGGCACCGAAATCCGGTATTAAACGGGTGCCGGGGCTTGATTATGAAAGACCATAGTTTGCCAACGTCGGAGTGTTAGCTGCCAACATCACAAACGCAGACCTGATCCGTGTGTCGCAGAGAGTGAACCAGTAGAAAGTCTGCTTGTACTTCACCAAAACTCTCGAAGTGTAACAAATGTTTTGCAAGCAAAGTAAATAATATTGCCAAAGAAGAGCTACCATTTACAAAATTTGGGTCCAAAACCATCCCCATGAAAATGCACCTTTATTCGTGTTTTAAGTCATTTACACAATGTGTTTTACACACATTATCAACAATGTATATGGGAACGGTCAAGAAAAGGTATAACAGGTATATTATTGCGGTGCCAAAAGGCGCAGTGAACATTTTTGAGTGCACCTAAATGATGTGCTGGTTAGTGTGTTAAGGTGAGACGCTCCTCTGCTCGACCGAGCCCTGCAGTAAAACAAACAGCTAAAAGTTGCCGTTTCATTTTATTGCTTTACATTACACTAATGTTTTTCCACAGGTGGGCAGTAAAGGAGTCGGTGTGATATCCCTTTCCAAAAGTGGAGACCTTGCACTTTCCATCGCCTCTTTCCTGCCAGATGTTGAGGCCACCGTGTGGATCAATGGCTGCTCTGCCAACACGGTGTTTCCCCTCTACTATAAGAAAAAGCAGATCCTCCCCCCGTTAATGTTTGACATCGGCAAGCTCGTTCACACCGAGTCAGGGGCCTGCATAGGCAAGTATGTCATGAACAGTACCGAGGCAGAGGAGAACAAGGCCACTGTGGTTCCCATTGAACGAGCCAAGGGACGTTTCCTCTTCGTGGCTGCGGAGGACGACCTGAACTGGGACAGCAAGGCTTACGTGGACGAGATGGTGGAGAGACTGCAGCGTCACGGCAAGGAGAACTTTGAAAGTGTTATTTACCCGGGAGCGGGGCACTACTTAGAGCCGCCTTACGGGCCCAACTGCCCCTCCAGCTTCCATGGGCTGATTGGTAAACCGATCCTGTGGGGGGGTGAGGCCAGCGCCCACGCGGCAGCTGAAGTCCACCTGTGGAAGAAGATCCAGGAGTTCTTCAGAACTCACCTGAGCTGTGGTGCCGCGCAGACCAGAGCCAAGTTATAGATGCAAACACACTGACACAAACACATTGGAACAAATCCAATTGTTTGTTGGGAAATGTTTTCCCCGTTTTTTTGACCAAATTAAAAGTCCCTTATTGTGCCTTATGTTCATACTAACTTGAGCTTTGGCTGTAATCGTTTAGTTCTGTTTGGAATTTTTTTCATGAAATTTCACAATTATGCCTTTGATAATTCGGGTTAAAGTTTTTTATTGGGGTTAGGCTCTCAACTCAGAAAAGTTAAAATCTTTTTTGAGTTTAAACTGCAAAGATGAAGTACTGAACTTTATTTAAATCAAGATTACAGTAGCGATGAAAGTTTACTTTGCTTGAGACTGAAATCGTAGAATATGCATTGGTTCAAAAGTGATTGAAATAATTACATTTTCTGAACTTGAGGCAAATTGTCCAGACTTGCAGAATTTAAGTTTTGCATTGTGTTGTGTTGTGTATCTATAAGATTTATACAAAACATTTTATCACGTCAGCAAATAGTGAATGTAAAATTCTAAACTGTAATTAAACATTTAAACTATAAAACTAAATTGATAATGTCATGCGGTCATTTTTATTGTTTTTATTCCTCTTACATTTACTATAGTTATAGTGTCAGTTAATGTTTCCTTACATTTCTTCTTTTTTATTGGGTTTAAAAAGGGCAGTAAGCGATTTTAATCTAATACACTTTGTGTAAAATTCAGCAAATATTTCCTCACTGTCTGCTAGCTGTCAGCAGGGGTGTAGCAACAAACAGTCTCTGTGGGGCCCCCGCAGCTATGATACCTATTAATTTATGTGTGTTCTGATAGTAGATAGCTAACTCCTACTGTATTCAGCTAGTAAAAGTTACAGCTAGCTCGCTAGCAATAGCAGCTGTGTGGATCTCAGCTAGGTAGCTGCTAGCTAGCTGTCGTGGGGGGAGTTTGCTAATAGCTGGTCACCTTTCTTTTGAAAGAAATTATTGAAGTTGTTTTCCCTTTGTTTGCTTTTAATCTCTTTCTTTTCTCTTCTGGGACTTCAGCTGACAGATTCTGCGTTTCGATGGGTGAAATGGAACAATCGATGGCGTGGATGCTGATTCAGGAAGACGGAAAACCGTGGACGTCTTAAGCAGAAGTATTTATTACAAGAGCTCAATGTTGAGGAGACTTCTGGTTCGCTCCACAGATCAACAGGTTCACAGTGTTCGGCGTCCCAAGACTGTCGGCCCGTCCCCGGTCTCTGTAGTGGATTTAGCTTTGAGTAATGTCGTCATCTCCCCGCGACTATGACACCTCGAGAGAGAGAGAGAGACTGCCGCTGCTCATTGAGTGTTTCGTCTTGCCATAGATGAGATGACCTCGCTTGGTGCCTGAGCAGACTCGTCTCAAGAGTTTCTCAGGGGAGGATAGACGGAAATTCGTCCCTCGGAGAACCTCCACTATTTTTTGAAATACATAGTTCAGTCTCTCAGCCAATGTTGTCAGACAATTTTGAATTCATGTCATGACACTAATTACTTAGAAAACACTAATTCCAGGCTTTCTAGGGTCCCCTACGCCACCCACCCTTTGGCCCTGGGTAGTCTGCCCCCCCCCCCCCCAGTGCTACGCCCATGCTCCCATCACACGTGTTGAGGAACACTGGAGAAAAACTCCAAAAGCTTTTTAACCTTTCAACCTTTTTTCTCTCCTTCCAGAGCACCGAGCGGCTCGTCGCATCCAAACAACCCTGGCGAAAGTGGAAAGGAGACTGGAACTGGGAAGGGAAACGAGACGCAGGTGAAAAAAACAAAAAAAACAACAACTGAAACATGACTTTCTGTTTAACCGTCTCACCCTCTTTGCTTCCGCTCACTCTGCAGAGATAAGAGATAACAGCCCGTTGTTGTTCTCCTCGTGCTCAAACCACGCTCTTCAATTAGACAAGACAGCCTTGATCTTCCTCCTCTTCCTCCTCCTCTTCCTCCTCCTCCTCCTCCTCCTCTCTCGCTCTTTGTGTTTCTGTAATTCGACTGCTCCCTTTGTGTCACGTCGGCGCGACAGAGCTCTCAGCCGCCGCTGGCTTTGTGAGAGGCGGAGGGGATTATTATGTGTTCCACCACTGTACCTGCACAAAGAGGCGAGCACGGAACACAGTGTGTTTTAGTGTGTTCTACACACACACTGCGGTTTAAGAGCGCGCGCGCGTGTGTGTGTGTGGTTTTTATTGGAATCAAGTGTATTTTTTTGTGCCAGATATTATGACAATTTAAAAAAAAGAACCTTCATGTAGATGTATAGACAGGCAAATTGGAAGCTCAAAATATAAGTTGCCACTTGAGCGAGTGTCTTCTTTCAAACAACGCTGCTGCATGTTTTAAAACACCGTTGACGCAGTTGCCCTCTGTCTAATTATAATAATGGTAATAATAAACTTTGTTCGCATAGCACCTGTCGCATTTAAAACAGAGTGAAATGAACTGAAAGCAGGAAGAAGACACAAGCTTAATTCAGCACAAGGGGAAAATGCAATAAGAAATAAAGTCAGGATGGAAAGAGAAAATAAGGTCAATAAGATATAATTGAAAAATACTATGTACAATAACAATAATAACAATATTTGAATGTGAATGTTTCAGGTGAAAGGCTACAGTAACAGTTAGTCTTAATAATTCAATAAATAAAGTTTCCGTCCGTCCACGTTGTAGACTCCATATCTGAATATTTATCATGTTTTTGAACTCAACCGAAAATGAACACGGTCTTTTAAAGAAGTATAGAAGTGCTGCATGGTCATCGTACACAATCGTCCTGTAGATAAATGTATCTGAGGCACATTGGGACCAGAGATCCCATCAGCTTCTCGTCGTCCGCCCGCTGAGCTGATTACACTTCGTGTACGGAGCCTAATTACTACCGGGTGACATGATGGTCGGATAAATGTTTTTTTTCTTCTTTTACCAGTTTAAAAACACATAGCTGCTCAAAGGACTTTTATTTAATACTACTACATTGTTCTTTTCTATCCTTTGATTTCTTAAATGAATGTTCTTTAGCAGAGAAACTCCAGATCCTTTGTTTTCACCCAGCAACATTAATTACCCCCTTTTTTTTCTTCCACCTACGTAACCAAGAGCGCCTCTAAACCTTTAATACTTTGTAATCTTTGCTCCTCGTTTCTCCTCTTTTAATCCGTTGAACAAGGACGCACGAGAGCAGCGATTCCAGAAACGTGCTCCAATCCCCCTGCAGTCCAGTGGCCCCCGTGTGTTTGGCAGCTCCGCTCGGGGCCCTTTCGCCAAAGACGCAGGCGAAGGGAACCGAAGCGAGCCAGGCGCCGTGAAAGCAGACGATCAGAGACTTCTCCTACGCTTCTGGTAAAAGCATGAGGTTTTTTTTGCTTGTTCGTCTTTGCAGGTTTTTTTCGCTCGTTTGAACTTGTCCCAGCGAGACCCACAACATGGCCGACGCTCCTGCAAAGACTTCCACGCATCCGAGCTGCATGGACGCGTGCGTGCGTGCGTGCGTGCGTGTGTCCCGTCTGCTAATGCCGTATAGATTTGCAGAAATACACTAGATGATGATAAGGAGAAAAATATTATACGCTCCCCCTGTGTTTTCTCTGATGGATCCATGAGAATCACATCCATGCAATCACCTTTACATTGAAGAGCTCCTGTCTTTTCAGCAGGTGGTAACGTAACATACTCATACTGAAGCCTGGACTCTGTTCTTCTACGACTCCTACTACCACTACTGTGGCGTAATTACCACGTAGTGCCTTGCACGGCCACACGATGGTGCTACAGCTGAACATTGTGAGCTCAAACACAAAGTCACAGACTCCACTGGTCCAGTTTTGAGCGGATGATGCGTCTGGCTGGACTTTAAAGAAGAGTTGAACAAATAACTTAAATTAGACTCGAGCAGAATAAGATTTTTTAAATTCCAAAATACTCACTTCAAACACAAAGTTACTGTAACTCCCTGGCACATCAAAAGTGTCACTCCTTTCTTTCCCTACTTCCAAGAAATAAAGAGTAAAGACCAGAGTTAGCCTATAAAATAATTTTTTCCTCATATTAAATAAGCCATAGTTTCATTTTGGGATCATACAACAACAAAAAATTTAAAGTGGATTTAAACCAATCAAACCTTCTTGTGTCCACTTAAAGGACGGACCCCACCATTTAGAAGAGAAGAAGAGCCAAGGCTTCCCTCCACATCTTCCATTAAAAACACAAACTATCCCTCAATACCCGCAACGGGTAAATCACACAACAGGAAGCTGCTCGCTCGAAGCAGAAAAGAGAGAGGAAGAGAAACCCACCAAAGCCCAGCGACCACTAAAGGGAATTCACCTGTATCAGCCAATCACAGCAGCCCATCTGCAGCTCATCAGGGCCCACGAACACACACACACACACACACACACACACACACACACACACACACACCACCACAGGTCAACAGTGAGACAAGGCAGTGATGGGTCCTGAGCCATAACTACACACAGATCCTGAATTGACTGTTAAAGACTTTCAACAAAATCCTCCTACTATTTCATATTCCTTTTTATGACTTGAAAGAAATGCAAGTGTTTGAAATTAGATACTCTACTGCATGTATACTGTATTTCTACACTATTTAGAATATAAGTAAAGGACTAGAAGTTGTATAATATATATGGAAGAAGCTGCAGAGAGAGAGAGAGAGAGAGGGGGGGGGGGGGGTTAGATCATTGCATCTACAGAATATCAGAGCAGATATATCTATATCTGAGCTGCAGCGTGGTTCAAGCCCGCAGGTTCGGTTTTGACCTTTTTCATCATGCATATTATTCTCCTTTCTTTCTTCATATAAGTTCCACAGATGGTGACTTTCACGGGAATAAGGGGAGGCAGAGAGTAGCTCAGTCCCACGCTCAGCCTGAGCTCTGTGCAGGCGACAAAACTGTCCTCAAATAGACGCGTGCGTGCTTGTGTGTGTGTCTGTGTGTGTGTGTGTGTTTGTGTGTGTGTGTGTGTGTGTGTGTGGCGAGAGAGAGAGCAACACCTCAAATGAACCTCTGGCTTCGTTCTAAGATCTTGTGACGATAGCTCAGAGAGCAGGGTTCAAACGGGAGCGGCGCGAGTGCAGCGGTTACACAACGGTTCCTATATAAGTATAAAAGAGAGAAGAAGAATGTGTCATTATATAACACGAGCCGCGAGGGAGGACGATGACAGCGACACTTGCAAAAGTTGTGTGGATATCATAACCGATAAATCCATTTCATTTGTTTCACTCCTCTCTCCTTTGGCAGGTGTTGTGCCCTTGAGCAAGGCACACACACGCGCACACACACACACACACACACACACTGCTTCAGTGGAGCAGCAGAGAGCAGGTTGTCGGTTCCCCGGTGTGACTGTGTGTGTGTCTTGCACAAAAAGCAGAGAAAATTAAATTTAGAGGAAGTGAAGTGTTTTTTGGCGAGTTTCCCTGGAATCAGTACGAATCCCAGTTCCCGCTCCAGGTGATGGCTTTGTAAACGGCTTCGTCTTAAAAATGAAAGAATCAGCCGCTTTCACCTGCGACGTCTAATTTGAAGATTGTTTCATTTGAAGGATCTTTTATTTAAGAATTCAGAATCAAAGGAAAAAAAGCAAAACTGAGAGAATAGCCAGACAAATAACAAATTTGACTTTCAGAAATATATATATATATATATATATATATATATATATATATATATATATATATATATATTCTTATCTTATCTTTTAAATCAGGTTTGACTCCTTGGATTTATTTTGGAGCCTTTTTTTAGGGAACACAAACCTTATGTTTGGAACCACAGAGAGAGACGAGAGGTCCAGAGTCACTTCATCACTTCGGCATCGACTCTAAGTGAAACTCTAAAGATTTTGCCAAACCCGACAGAAGAAGAAGATCCACAAAATCATATCAGGGCAAAACATAATATGAAAATAGTTTAACCATAGAGTTTATACATCTGAAGTATAATCGTGCTCCAGGTCGTCATGGCGATATAGACGACTTTGTCTCCGTCCGCTGCTTTTAAAGATGTTGTCGAATATACAGTGTTAGTCTTTTCATTCATATCCAAGAGAAACGCTGCTTGAATACTAACTCCAGGTCTCAGGGGAGTAATTCAATCTTTCCATTTAATATTTAAGCCAGAACAGAAAATATTCTGTATAAACCTCAGGGCTTTTATTTTCTGCCCCCTGGTGGATGTAACGGGTCTCGACAACGCGTACAGGTGACAAAAGCCCCAAAGTGCTGCAGGACCTTTACTCTAAATCTGTTGAAGGGGATATGATGAAATGTTAAAGGAACACACACACACACACGCACACGTACACACACACATTTCTCCTGTCAATCATTTCACAAACGTATAAAGTGTACAAGTGTGACAAGTAAAAACGATACTTGTTGATAGTATAAATTAATAGTTGGCTATTAGTCTTAGAGAAAAAAGAAAATCACGCCTCCTGTGCATGATCTTATAGATTTCGAAAGATAAATCTAATAACGACAACGACGACACAAAAACACGCCCCCTCGTCATTCCCCAGTGGTCCAGGACCACCGCTCGTGTACATATATATATATGTTCATCAACTCTGGCAGAGACAAACCAATTAATTGCACGTGTTTGACATTTGCAAGGGCCTTTTTTTTTTTTGGAAAGAGCGGCTAATTAGCTGGATGAAATGATGAATTATGGATGGGCGGTTATTTTCTCTGCCATGAGGGAATTTGTCTGGGATGTGAAAGATACCGCAAACACTGTTGTCTACTAACATCCTCCAATTGTTTCTCTTCTTTTCATTTTCTTCTTCGCTGCTGCTGCAGAGAGATCATCGAAGTTTCATCTGACATTATTGCTCCGACGGGCCGCACGCCGAGGAGGTTTGGTGACGACGGGCGTTCAGATGCATTTTCATCATTTCTGAAATCAACAGGTAGGAGTTTGACAATTAGGTGAAAATTGCACCGCTGAGTATTTTCCTGCTGCTGGAAGGCACTTTAGGATGATGTTCTCTTTTATTTGCAGACGTGAGGTGTCGGAGAGCTCGGCGTCTGTGCGGCGACGTCGCGCGCGCGCGTGTGTGAGAGTGTGTATGTGTGTATGTGTGAGTGTGTGTGTGTGAGCGTGATGGAGCGTTTCCATCGGGTGATGGAGGAGAGTCTGGGTTTGGTAAGTGGATCTCACATCTCGCTGCTCACAGCTCTCTCTCTCTCTCGTCGAGGGGGAGGAGAGGCCAGAGGATGGACATAATCTAATGACCATTTCTACACACTCTCCCTGGTTACCCTGGAGACACACACACACACACTGATGTTGTTTGAATTCTACAAACTTAAACTCAAAGCTTAACCTTTTTTCGAACCGTGTTGCTGTGATTTAAAACCCCTTAAGCAGCGTTTCCCTTTTAGTAATCTCATGCCACACACACACACATAAATATACATATATATATATACATATATATATATATACAATATATTCTGGATCAGCTTCACTTCACAGAAAACTACATGTTTCAAACTGTGCGAGTGAAATATTTAAACTCCCACATATTTTATTGCTGCGCCTTCCCATCAAAATGGGAATATTCTGAATAGCTTGTCTTTTTTCCTTCTTTATTGTTTTTACACATTTCCGAAAAATTCCTGCAGACACATTTGGCGTCTTTGGAAACTGTGGGATTTCCACTTGAGTCAAAAAATAAAGGCGTTCTGGTTTGAAAACCACGCTTGTCTGCGCGCGCTGAGCTTTTAAAGAGGGAACGTGATCAAAGTGTGATTTGTGGAATACTCGTGGACGTTCTAAAACAAGTTGTAGGAAACTGTTTGTACAGCCGCTCCGGGAGGAGTCGGCGTCGGCTGGGTTTGAACGGTAAAATGCAAAAAATGTGACGAAGCTGAAGCCCACTTGCAGGGTCCTGGAAACATCTCAAATTTTTCCTCGCATGATTGGCGACTAAACGAGGGCAAATAATCAATAATCAATGAAAAGAAAACATTCACCCGGATTCACCTTATCGGTGGACTTTACGAGAGAGAGAGAATTGTGCTTAAAATGTGTCCACCCCTTTGTTCACGTACACAAACGTACAACAAGGAACTAAAACAAGACAGATGTCCATGTGCATGAGCTCACACAAATGAAGCATGTGCACACAAACAACATGTCATCACACACACACACACACACACACACACACACTCACGGACAGTCACGCCCTCGCCTGACTTTAAAGTCAGCCGGAAGGCCTGTAAACAACACACTGGAGTTTATTTTAATCAGCTGTGTGTGTGTGTGTGTGTGTGTGTGTGTGTGTGGACTGTGAAGTCTGGAAATAATTAAGATAAGGGCTTGAGGGGACGGTGAAGTGTGTGTGTGTGTGTGTGGGGGGGGGGGGGGGGGGGGGGGGGGGGGGGGGGGGGGGGGGGCTGACAGGACAGACATGCATCTCCTGGCTATATTTAGCTGAGTGAGGTATTCAGAGGCAGGTCAGCTCCTCTGTTACTGTCTGCAGAGTTTGTTTTCTTCTGTGTGTGTGAGTGTGAGTGTGAGTGTGTGTGTGTGTGTGAGTGTGAGTGTGTGTGTCCGTGTCCGTGTCCGTGTCCGACAGCGGCACCTGAGTTTCTTTCCGTACATTTTCCCCTCAAAGCCAAATGTGGAAAACAGATTGCAAGGAGAAGGAGGGGGCCGGGGAACATGAATGACGGGAAGAAAAGAAAAAAACCCTCTCGCCGTCTGATATCGGACTTTCAGAGAGCATTTGCACAATCGTCATTTTTGATCCTGCGCCGCGCTGCTTTTGTGTTATTGTTGGACGTGCAGTCGTAATGGGGACAACAGCAGTAACCCTGGCAGTGGGTAATGTTGTAATATCACAAGTAGTATCAGCATTTGATAGAAGACTGTAGTATCGATAAGACTAAGACTCGGAATACTATGATTTATAGTAGTGGTAGTACTTATTAGTGGGGTAATGGTAGTTTTAAAAGTAGGGTGTATGACAGTAGGCGCAGTAAAACTACAACAACTACTCTAGTACTCCTAGTTATACTGCTAGAGCTGCAGAACTGCTGCGCCACCACTAGTTGTAGTATCGCTCACTAAGATCCACGTTTACACTATTTACTAAGACCTGGAGGAGATGGAGGGAGACGAGAGCAGATGTGGGAAACACATCTCACAGTCACAGGAAGTTTTTGCGTAGTTAAAAAAAAAGAAGTTTGGGGCCGACTGTACAGTATCTTCAGGCCAAAATCCACGAACAGAAAACGTCTAGTCTGATGTTTGACGAGTGTGTTCCAGCCCCTCAAAGCCGATGATGAGTTTCCATTTCAGTACGTCAACAGTCTGACGAATCAATACGCGTGAACTCACCGTGTACTTCTGTCTTTGGCCCTAAAGTGTCTTGACTGTTCTCAAATCAGACCGTGCTTTCAAATGCATAACTTATATAAAATAATGTAACTTAAATACTAATGAATGAAGACGTGATGAGCTGTTGACGGATTTTTCCTTCCTCTCCAATGCATATGTGCCTGTGTTGTAACACTGTGTGTGTGTGTGTGTGTGTGTGTGTGTGTGTGTGTGTGTGTGTGTGTGTGTGTGTGTGTGTGTGTGTGTGTGTGTGTGTGTGTGTGTGTGTGTGTGTGTGTGTGTGTGTGTGTGTGTGTGTGTGTGTGTGAGCGTGTGTGAGCGAACACTGAACAGAATAACGGCTGGAAAGGAGTTGAACGCAGGAGACTTCTGATTTCCCCGCAACAACACGAGCTCGCAGCCACACGCTCACCTGGGAGCTGCAGGAAACTGGGAACGTTTCACATCAAGACATCAGCCAGCAGCCTGGGGAATACAGCGCAGGAAATATGAAACCCAGCCCCATCCTGTCCAGCGCGGAGTGTGTGTGTGTGTGTGTGTCTGTATAAAGGTGCAGATGTGAAGCAGGGTGGGGCCGATAAAGACAGTGGAGCATTTAGCAGCTAAAGAGCCAGGTATATTTCTATCATGAGATGGTGGAGACCAAAAACGGAGCGTAAAGAGATCAAATACTCAACTACACCTTGATCAGATGACTATAAATATGATTATGAATGAGGATGTTGTTCCGTATCTGCTGAATTAGTCAATAAGCTACGGTCTGCAACAAGGCCACCATGGATAAAAGGATGTAAGAGTATTTCTCCTTTCCCCATGTGGCCAAAAAATCTGTTTCTATAGCTTGAAAGTGTTTCAAATCCAGGAGAAATGTGTCTGTGATGTGAGAGGACATCCTTGACGGAGCCCTGAAGGACATCTTTTACATTTTTTAACTTTGTAGCGATTATTACAACAACAACAAAAAGTCTGCCAGAAGCCCCCCCCCCCCCCCCCTTTCTCTGAATCATCACGCAAAAGTTTCACGTACCTATGAAGGTTTCTTAAAACATCTGTGAACCAATTCTTTCACCTTTGAGTGAAGT
The DNA here is from genome assembly GCF_022379125.1 of Scophthalmus maximus. Classification (NCBI taxonomy): domain Eukaryota; kingdom Metazoa; phylum Chordata; class Actinopteri; order Pleuronectiformes; family Scophthalmidae; genus Scophthalmus; species Scophthalmus maximus. The sequence continues at coordinate 24,767,224 of NC_061519.1, forward strand.
CACGACGATCACCGGCGCCGAGGCCGTGGCGGTTTCTTCACCTTCGCGGCAGCTCGTGAGCTCGTGAGCCCGTGTGCTCGTGAGCTCGTGAGCTCGTGAGCTCGTGTGCTCGTGAGCTCGTGTGCTCGTGTGCTCGTGAGCCCGTGTGCTCGTGAGCCCGTGAGCTCGTGAGCCCGTGTGCTCGTGAGCTCGTGAGCTCGTGAGCCCGTGTGCTCGTGAGCCCGTGTGCTCGTGAGCCCGTGAGCTCGTGTGCCCGTGAGCTCGTGAGCTCGTGAGCTCCGGCCCGAGAGCCGCAGGTATATGACATGTGGCCCGTGTAGGAAAGAAAAACAGAGACATGTGGCTTTAATGTGGATCAGGCCTGCAGCGGGGACCTCCGTGCTGCCTGGAGACCGTGAAAACACACCTCGGGATGAAAAGCAGCGTGGCGCACACACACACACACACACACACATTCCTGCAGCCAGATATCTTAAGTATGCGCCGCTGCGGTTTGACTTCGGCTCTTGTACCTGAAAGAAGCTTGAGAAATGTAATGGGAAGCGCGTAGGTGCGGTAATCACTGCAATATGGTTTCATCCCCCCCCCCCTGTGTTCGTCAAGGTTAGGCCGGGGTCAAATTGTGTTCGTAGACCTTAGAGAGGGGAAATGCAGCAAAGGCCCAGAAATAAATGATTAGGATGCTTGTATGTTTGTGAACCCTCAAGCCCCCCTTACACTAGGTAGTTGATGTATTGGTTGTTCATCTTCCGAGGAAACTCTTGGACTGGAGTCGGAGGCTTGTGACGAATCCAGCTTTTCTCGTCCTGAATTGATAATGTTTCACTCCAGTCCGGACGAGCTCGGTATTGTTTTGGCCAGAAGCAGGACGGGGGAGGGGAGGATCGCCCTTCACAGGAACTTGTACCTCAAACTCGTCCTGGAATTGGCAAAATCTCATATTTACCTTCTCATTCTGTCGTGACAATGTTACGGCAGGAAGAAGCAATGTGTCTTTCTTTTCCCCCCTCTGCAGTGAACCACTGGCTCCTCAGGCTGAGAGACTGTTAAAAAGTTGAGGAATGCCGCGACCATAGTGTCACTGCCGCAGGATTAGACCATCGCTCGTATAAAAACTAACAACCTACGTTCGGCTTTTACGGCGTGCGCTCAATCTGAACCGCTCGCGTCTTCTTTCCCCCCTCGAGAAAAGTCTTTAAGACATGTTTTTCTAAAAGAATTTGACTTTCATATTTTCAATTATGTGTGCTGTGATTTTGATGTCTTGCATGAATCTCTGCAAATGTGACACCTCATCTGAACTCAACCGCGAGGCCACGTCGGTGTCAGCAGCAGCTTCGATCCTCCATCAGCCAGGATGCGTTCCGCCACACGGCGTCCTGTATTTTTTCCCCCTTTGCCTTGGCTTGTCGAACAAATACAGAAAAAGAAAAAGGGCACGTTCTGAAATCCTTTAAGGTCAGAACCCAACGTTCACTCTGACAGAGCTTCAGAAGCCTGGAGATCAGAGATCTGTCGAAAAAGGACTCCACCATGGGTTTTATGCCAGAGTGACGAGCTGGAGGAGTAGAAGGCCTATGACAGCCTGCTTGGCGTTTGCCAAATGGCACAGAAAGGACTCTGAGAGCGCGTGGAACAAAGATTCTCTGCTTTGATGCGACTGAGATTGAAGCCAGAACTCTCTGCTGTGTGTCTGGAGAACACGAGGCACTGCTCATCAGCTGGCCGGTACCCAACACGTCCTACGACTCATACGGCGAACTATGTCCTAAGTGGTTAACAACTACCTTCAATGACGTCTCTACTGGGGACAGGAGGTACGCCACGAATACCTTTCGCCTCAGAGCATCGTGGGGTTTTATTCCATTTACCAAAGTACGGTTAGGTGGCGGTTAGGGTGACATGGCAGAGAATCAGCAGTAATACTTACTTGCACAAGCTTGACGGACTTACCAGTCCACCGCAAACTTCTGGCGGTCGTTATGTACACGGCTGCTAGACGAGAGCAAAGTTCGCTAGAAGTTGGTAAGTCCGTCAAGTTTGCTCAAGTCAAGTTTCCGACTTGGAACGACCACAGGAGTCTTAATAAGCTGCTTGAACAAACGACCTATCTTATCCTATCCTAGGACAGTCTCCCGGTACCAACCCCCGCGATGAGACACGACGGTGGCGTCGCTGTCCCGCTGAAGATGGAGACCTGCAGGCCCACAGACGCTCCCCGTCCAATCTGACTGACAGCGCTTGACAGGATCGGCCAGGAGGAGATGGATGCACCGCCCACCTCCAGGCGTCCCGATCCAATTCCCTTTTATTTGTACAGACCCAAAGCACAACATGCATCGTCTCGGGGCACTTTTGGTCGAGACCTTCCGAAATTATAGAGAAACCCAACAGTTCCCACAGTGAGAGGCTGCAAAACTTGTAGACGCCTACCCAAGAGGATTCAAGGCTGAAGACTGCAACAAAGTACTGGATTAGGGGGTCTGCATACGTTTGTAAATGAGAGCTGTCAAATCTCTTGGTGTGGAAAAAGTAGAAGAGGTCTGAACTGCTGTAAGAAAACACAAAGCTTTTGTTTTACGCCTCTGGAAGCCCCGGTTGTTGCACAGTGAGCCTGGCCACTAGGTGACACGCGCAAACTTCTCCAGCGGCGCTCCGCGACGACAAGCAGCGGACAGCGCCGGCTCCGCTGTTCGCACTGCAGCTGCAGCGGCTCCAGGTGAGGAGACGGGCCCGACGCCCGGCGCCCGACCCCTCCGACAGTGTCGCCGTGGAAACCACGCGAGAAGGGAAAGAAAGACTCCCAGCACGTGAGGGAAAAGAGCAGCGCTCGCGAAAATCACCTTCGGTTCTGATCCTCAGACTTCTAACGGTCGGCTCCTCTTCCGTTTGCTGGGAAAGTACCTCATCAGGTGAGCGCGGAAATTCACATGTGTTCAAGTCATCCACTCTGACCCAACGTAGGTGTAAAGTTCCTTGCCGTTAGAGGCAAACACACACACACACACACACACACACACACACACACACGGTGAAGACTTCTTTCTGTCCAGCTGGAGACTATTAGTGTTTCTCCGGCCCACAGGAAGTCGGCCATCATCCCGGGCTGACAGGTACATGGAAGGATCTCACCGGCTCCCCGCTCCGCCGCTCTGTTCAGACATCAGCTCTGTAATTCTTCACAGCGCCCTGGCGTTCGTTCAGATCACCTGGGCGATCAGCTGAAAGGGAAACTCAGCCGAGGCCACGAGTCCAGCCGAGACGCAACACAGATTTTCTTTTTGGGCGTTTTTTTCTTCCCTGTGTTCCTTTTTTCTTTTGGCAGTTCGCTGACAATCACCCTGCTTCACATTCATCCAGATCCAAGAAACGTCAGTAAAACATAAAGTTCTCTTAAGCAGCTGGGGGGGGGGGGTGTAGTACGGCGCTAGCCTGGGACCCAGATGGATTCTGGGAGCTCATTTAAATTTGCTCTGCCAGACTCCCGGTCTGGATCATCCTCCGGTGGGAAGTGATTTCCCTCCGGCAGAAAAGGTGCCGGTCCAATCACAGCCGGTTATCTGATACTGGTCCGGGGCTTTGTGCCGCCACGCGGACGAGAGCGACTTTTGTAAACGACCAAGATGGCTGCCGCTGAGCATTTGACTTGAACACGATCTCCAAATTTCTCCCTCAAAAAACGTCAACACTGGTTCACGCGCATTGTGGGAATCATCATCACCGACGTCTCCTCTCTCGCTCTCTCTGCCGCGTCGCTAAACGGACGTCGCGCGATTCGTCTGCGTCGGTCAGTGGCGCCTCTTGGAAATCGAAGATGAACCGAGAGGTCCCAGATTAATACGGAGTATTAGAGTATTGGTCTGGCTATGCCCGGCCAGTATGGGGCAGGGTAAGCGCCAAATTTTAGAAAACAGTGACACCGGTGAAACGCTGGCACCAGAGACTGGCGATCTCTTTTCCTTTTCTCTAAGGCAAGCTACCCTTCTCTTGTTTTGTTATCAGACTTGACTGTTGGGCCCCCGGCCGAGGTACGGACTCTGTTGAGTGCCGTTCTAGTTTGAATTGCCTTTTTCCCAAAAGCTGTGCCAGAGTTTAGTCCATGGACTTTACCATATGTTTTCCATCCATGATGCCCGATTCCGCGCAATCCAGAATTACCTATCAATGCCGTTCCCGGTGTCAAACGGTTCACATCTGCAACAATACACACCGATACAGACAATATTATCTTAATTGGTATTGTTCTACGGTAATTCATTTTGTCCCCCTCTGGTGTGGCAGCGACGCTATTTCGTGCCAAGACACTGAAGCCGAGACGAGTTAAATGGGACTGAGCTGAACTGACGGGAAGAGAGGGAGGAAGAAATGCAAAGAAAAGCTGGGAGATTGAAGGTGTGTGTGTGTGTGTGTGTGTGTGTGTGTGTGTGTGTGTGTGTGTGTGTGTGATATGCGTGCTAAATGATGCTCAAAATGTGCGCTCGTGTTCGTCACACCAAACTGACAAACTTCCAGCATCCTTACAAACATCTGACACCACAGATGGCTGGTAACACACACACACACACACACACACACACGCACGCCTTCAGGAGGTCACGGTTGTCTCTTTGTATTAATTCGCCTGTAAATGCCAGTGTAGCTCACCGGTGCTGAGGCGGGGAAAAGAAAAAAAAGGAAAAAAGGCGGGCGAGTGGCAGTCGTCTGCTCCGTTCATCGCAACACGCTAATGAGAAACTGAACCGTTCACATAAAAATGACCTCGTCAATCTGCAAAATGAGAATCTACAACTTCAGCTCATTGTAATGCTTCCGAGCCATGCAGTGTGTGTGTGTTTGTGTGTGTGTGTGTGTGTGTGTGTGTGTGTGTGAGAGTGTGTGTGCACCTCTTCTGTGAGACGAGGGGTTACCTGTTTTCCTCTCCAGGTCCGACTGTGCTCATCAGCTGACCGGCGACCGGGGGAGAGGAGACGAAGAGGAAGAGATTACGGATGTCCGCCGCTGCTGAAGGTTGAGTGTTGGGTTTCATCCCTGGGCGGCGTCTTGCAGGAATATTGTTTCACGTCTATTTTCGGGACTCGCTGGCTCTTTAGGGGTTTGCACCTTTCGCACGTGCATATGCAAAGGTGATGATATCTGATGGTTTCCAGTGAATCGCCTGCATCGACATTGCTGAATGTCAAAATCGAACACGAGGATGAGCAATATCAATATCAAAATGATCACGTGTACCCGCACTCTGCTTCTCTCTCATCACCTGGCAAATCCGCCCTCGTAATAGCAATTCACCGTGGTGCAAGTGCACCTGACATTTAAAGTGAATGGGAGATGGCACTCTGATGGGTATATTGCGTGTTACGTCCCAACAAACACATGATTAATAAAAAACATGAATCTACAGTAAAACCTATAATGTTACGCCAGAGCAATTGAAAAAAATTAATATTCAAAACCTCCTCCACTTTTGGAACATTTTATTCCGTCTTAAACGGTCGACATTGCCCACCGATACTCGCCCAATAAGTCGGCACAGAGAACTTGTTTCGGGATTCTTTTGCAAAGCAAAAACCCCGAAACATTCAGAGAAGTATGGAGAGCCGTCGCTGTGGCGCTCCAGTCTGTGGTCAGGTGCGTCCCGTGTGGCAGATTGAATTGATCGGACATAGCTTAGAAATCAGATTAGTGAATCAGGTCCCACAAGTAACGACGCAGGTCGGGGAGAAGGAAAAACAGAACAAATCTCTCTGCCGTCCCCTGTGATAGAATTGTGCTGTAGATTAATGGACGTAAATATTCATTTGATCAATTTACAACACTATAAAGTAAAAGTCAAGGGGTATGACTGGCCACTGTATTCATATACATGTGTAATCACTCAATACATTTAAGGAGACTACACTACATTAGTTCAGATTACCTGACCGATATACTTTTGCCGTAAAAAAACAAAGGTTCTTTTTTTTTTTATTTAAAAATATCATTGCCAATGAAAACTCAGATAACAGGAAATTAAAAAAAGTCCCAAAATGTTCCAAGTCACCGGGGCAAATTCCATGTGCAGAGGAAGATCATCTGGTTCTGACAGAAAGCCACAACGTAAGATGATTCATTGGTCTTTTACTGCCACGGCAGTGATTCATATTGTTTAAAGAAAAAACCTTGGTTAACGTGAGGAAAGATCGAAATTTTGAGGATTGATTTGTTAAAAGAATGGAAAGTTTCCTGTGAGTATAAGTATAATTTTTTTTTTTTAGGTATTTGAACAAATGACATGTCATTTTTATTGTGAGAATTGTGGAAATTATTGTTATTATTATTTTTGATTAAAAAAAAACAAAAAAAAACACATTTTCACATTCGGAGACAATTTGATTGATTTTTGACAATTTAATTGCACTAAGAGATTTTACAATAAAATACTACATTAAAAAACCAGAACATAATGAACAATGCCTCTCATGAGACCTGGTTTGTAATATTCAAGCATGACAATCTGAATCATTAAAATGGCCGACGTCGTCCATCCACTCACCTTTCGTCTCTCAGGTTTCTATTTCCTTTTGAAATTCTTTCCAAATCTACCTTGAGTTCCTTCCGTGCCCGGCCGGCGACAACAGCCACGGCGATGTGTCCGTTTCATTTCAAGTGCCGGTGTGAGACGAGCCTCCCTAAAAGTGCAATTATCCGCTAATTAAATATGCTGTCATGCTATCATCACAACCATTTCTTTCTGCCCCGCCGGATCTCCATTCATAATTGAATAATTTAATCCCTTTATGCACTTCCCGTGTTCTATAGGTGTCGGGAGGTGTTCCTGGCAGGTGGAGGTGGGGGGGGGGGGGGGCGACCCGCGGGGCAGACAGACGAGCATCTGGTCCTGTTGAGGGTCAATGTCGAGGGTCAATGATCAGTTAATGTGGGGGTTCTATGTTGGTGTCTACATGTGGGTCAAGACGTTCACTCCAATTCCACCTTTTTATACTTTTTATACTCGAACCCCAGAGGATAGAGAAACCAATGGCTCTGCTGCGTGCTCGCTCTCTCCAGACGTCCACACCAAGCACTTCTCCTCACATCAGAGAGCGAGCAGGAGATCTGATCCCTACGTGCATTATGAAAGCTGAGCCCCACTGCTCGTGTCGATGATGAGCTCCTGCGTTTGGCTGCAGAGCTCCAGACTGAAAACTCCGAGAAAAACACGGAGGCTTTCCACAGGACACATGAATCACCCACGCCCACTAATATATCTCAACAGAAATGTAAATGACAGCGGTTGGTTGAATGTTTGCAATTTTTTCATATTTGGCAAAATCATTTCAGGGCCGATGGGGTTATGGTTAGGGGTCAATAGACAGGGTTATGGTTAGGGGTCAATAGACAGGGTTATGGTTAGGGGTCAATAGACAGGGTTATGGTTAGGGGTCAATAGACAGGGTTATGGTTAGGGGTCAATAGACAGGGTTATGGTTAGGGGTCAATAGACAGGGTTATGGTTAGGGGTCAATAGACAGGGTTATGGTTAGGGGTCAATAGACAGGGGTATGGTTAGGGGTCAATAGACAGGGTCATGGTTAGGGGTCAATAGACAGGGTTATGGTTAGGGGTCAATAGACAGGGTTATGGTTAGGGGTCAATAGACAGGGTTATGGTTAGGGGTCAATAGACAGGGGTATGGTTAGGGGTCAATAGACAGGGTCATGGTTAGGGGTCAATAGACAGGGTTATGGTTAGGGGTCAATAGACAGGGGTATGGTTAGGGGTCAATAGACAGGGTCATGGTTAGGGGTCAATAGACAGGGTTATGGTTAGGGGTCAATAGACAGGGTTATGGTTAGGGGTCAATAGACAGGGTTATGGTTAGGGGTCAATAGACAGGGTTATGGTTAGGGGTCAATAGACAGGGGTATGGTTAGGGGTCAATAGACAGGGTCATGGTTAGGGGTCAATAGACAGGGTTATGGTTAGGGGTCAATAGACAGGGGTATGGTTAGGGGTCAATAGACAGGGTCATGGTTAGGGGTCAATAGACAGGGTTATGGTTAGGGGTCAATAGACAGGGTTATGGTTAGGGGTCAATAGACAGGGTTATGGTTAGGGGTCAATAGACAGGGTTATGGTTAGGGGTCAATAGACAGGGTCATGGTTAGGGGTCAATAGACAGGGTTATGGTTAGGGGTCAATAGACAGGGTCATGGTTAGGGGTCAATAGACAGGGTTATGGTTAGGGGTCAATAGACAGGGTTATGGTTAGCGGTCAATAGACAGGGTTATGGTTAGGGGTCAATAGACAGGGTTATGGTTAGGGGTCAATAGACAGGGTTATGGTTAGGGGTTAATAGATAGTTAATCTATCGTAATAGAACAGGGCTGCAACTAACAATTATTTTCATAATCGATTCATGTGTCGATTATTTTTCCGATTAATCGATTAGATGTTTGGTTTATAAAATGTCATAAAATGATGAAAAATTCGATCGTGTTTCCCAAAACTCCAACGTGATGTTTTGTTTCATCCACACACCAAAGATATTCGGTTTTACTGTCACAGAGGAGCAAAGAAACCAGGAAATATTCACATTTAAGAAGCTGAAATCAGAGAATTTAGATTTTTTATTTTTCATAAAAACTACTTGAACCGATTAATTGATCACCAAACTCGATCAACTGTTGCAGCTCTCTGATTGAGTCCAATACATTGGCTTATTCTATTGGTGCAGAAAAAATCTCAACAGGATGCTTTTTCTTTTTTTGGGGAATATCATTTTTTTGTTGGCGTTTCTTTTTTTTTTTGCTTGTGAAATAGTTGTAGCCTGGTTTTTCCCCCAGTTTACAAACTGGTTGCATCTTCTTTTCCTTCCTATGAGGAAATGTTTCATCAGTTATGATGCACACGAACAGAGTCTATTGCAGACAATAACTTTCCGACAGATGAAAGTGTCATCCACTCTGAAGAGCGAAAAGGAGGATTGGAGATGGCAGCTTGAAACAGAGAGAGAGAGAGAGGTTTGAATATTTAATCAGGCTTTTATCATATCATCATCCTAGACACCGCGTGCGAGACATGAAGCCGCTCTCACTGTGACTGTGGAGCGTCAGAGGGAACTTTGGGGGAAAAACACCGGCGAGGCAGTTTGATCTTGACAAAGTGCAATTAGTGTCAAGACGGTGAGGAGCGGAGGGGGGAGACGGATGCTGCTGACGGGGTGAGGCTGAGGGGACGGGTGGGGGGGGGCTACCTGCGTGGTGATGGGGATGAACGGTGCTCGGAGCAGTCGGAGTGCGTCTGTGTGTGCAGGTACCCATCAGGGGAAGAGAGAGTGGCGACGGTCTGTCCTCCAGTCTGCGACGGAGGAGACGTCCAAGCATCCCGTCGTCTGTCTCGTTTGTCGTGACAGATATACGAGCCAGGAGAGAGGTGCATATACCCCCCCCCCCCCCCCCCCCCCCACCCCACCCCAGCGATATTCCTCTTTGACGTTCTTTGATTTCTTTCTCGTCAACATGTACTTTGTCAATATCAGTTAATTAGTTATTGGACCTACAGACACATGGCATTAATTAGTTTACTCACATTAATAATACAAGGTCCGCCCCCCCCCCCCCTCCACCAGTTATTAGCAAAACGCACGTGAATGAGCAGCAAGTCTGACTTTCATCTCGGATGACGTCAGCCGGGGATGAGTCACACGGACGGTGACTTGCCCTCCACACTCACAGACACACGGGGCACTGATTTCCTCATCCCATCATGCACTTGGGGCCGAGGGCCTCGGTGATGTCATCGCTGACGGGATGCGAGGCTACAGGGGAAGGACCAGACCATCATTACCATGGCAACGTTGACCCCAACACTGCTTGACCCCCGTATGACTGGAAGTAGATCCGAAAATCGGTCCCATATTATCACATATATCTTTACCTAGAGACACAGGTAGATAATATCCTGTAGTTCTTGATGTCATTGGCACAGTGAAACGCACATTGGTGAAATGATCCCATTTCAACGGTATCTTATCATTCTGTAAGGATGTATTTCATGGAAACAGATGGATAGATAGATAAATCTTGAAGGAAAAAAACCTTGTTTCCATGCAAATATTATTTTTTCTACAGCAATATTTTGGGCTTTTTATGGCAGGAAAATCATAAACGTTACAGTTCACATGAACAAAATTGATATTTCATTGACTTGAAGTGAAAAAAACTGTCAAATTATCTGCCATGAAAATGGTCTAAAATACCACAGGAAGGACTTCATTGTAGTAGCTGCGAAGAGAATATGGAATTAAGAAGCCAGCACATCAAGCAAGATCAAGCAACACAATCCGACAGAAGCGGAATATCAAATGTGACGCTCTGATGAAATGTTAAGGCGAGAGGAATAAAAGTGAGGGGTTTTTCAAGTTGATTAATAGGATTTGAAAGAGGAAGGAAAGTCCCAGATCATCTTCTGTTTCACCTCCCAAAAGTTATCAATTCTTTATTGTGAATCCTTTTTCATTTTTTCTCACCAGGAGGGTGTCGCAGGTGTAGGAGCTGCTGAATTTCAAAGGGGGGGTCAGAAGAAGTTTAAGAGGAAGACCGGTTTCCTGAGCGCCAAGCTCAAAATGGCCGCTGTGGGAATAAGGTCAGGGGCGTCTGTCTTGTCTGTGGCAGGAGGCTTTTGTTCCGCACGGAGCCGCGGAGGGCTCGGGTCACGTGACCACGTCCATGTGTCCGGGGCTGCGGCGCCGCAACAAATGAGGTCAGCCTTCAGGTATGGACTCCAACAGCAGGCAGCACCTCGGGGGCGAGCACTGCGTTACTCACACACACACACACACACACACACATGCAGCCATGTAGAAAGGCCCTCCACGGACACACACACAACTGTGTGCCTTGGTCCCAGCGGGGATGAAGTGATGCAAGATGACATCAGTCGCTCCTGTTTCCTGCTTGGGACTCTTTTGCGCTGCACGGCCTCTCCACTGCGCAGGCCGACCCATTGTCGCTGCCCAGAGCGAGCACACAGCGGCCCGGTTATCAGCGCGCACATCACCCGGACTGGACGTCGAGTCTCGTCCCGTCGTGATGTGACGAGGTTTGATAATCGCCCGCGCAGGAAATGAAATGTTCGGCCGGGGAGATAGAGAAGACGAGGGGGGGTCGTGAGTGAGGGGCTGATACTTCTATTCGGAGCGAGGTGCGTTTGAGGAGATGTATATTGGGGGGAGTTGATGTGCTTTGTATCTTCAACGCTGCATTGCATTCAGCAGGTTTTTGGCCGCCAAGGGGCTAAGTTTGTAAGGTTTTTTATTGCTTTCACACCTTTTGGGTAGAATAGTTTGGACAGGAAACCGCTTCCTTGTGTATTCACACATTAAAACAAGATGAGTGCCGCTGGTGCTGGCCTTGAATCAAGCCTGACGAATGGAAGCCATCTCTACATTAGCTTTTTTGGATGTGTTAGATACTAGGTAGCTACAATAAGAGACAGCCGTAAACCGTCTACATGAAGATAGATGAAGCGTCTCTACCTCCTCTCACGGCACAAAAAGAAAAGCCAACATAACCCAGATACGGTTGCTGCCATCTTCCGCTTTTGACACCATTTGAAGAACCAATCACGCTCCACACCATCACAAGTCAGTCTCAGCTGTCAATCATGATGTTTGACCTCATTTTCATAGCACTGAATAACTAAATAAAACCAAACTCAGCGTCGACTTGAACGTACGTCAGTTAGATAAGAACTACCTAAAATTACAGAAACGGTCTTTGGCCAAAAATTATTTGGTGTGAAATTGTGTTTTTAGTTGCTAACATGGAGGAGGCAGAGTTTATGAGCTATACTGCAGCCAGCCACCAGGGGGAGATGTTTCGGCCTCACTTTTGGCAGCTAACGGTCTATGGATACAACCATAGACTGATACAATTCTTGAACATAATTGACTGTATGAGTGCTAATATTTGATTTTCTTTAAATCAAAGGGGATATTTTTTTGCTATTGCTACATAGCTAATGTTAGCAGGGTTAGCTCTTTGCTCACCAATGTGGCAGAGCATACCGAGTTCAACATCAAACTTCATCTCTTCACTCACTAAGAGCTGTCTCCAACCGTGGAAGGTGACGCCAATGTTAACTCTCGTTTTGCTTCTAAATCTATCATTTTCTTTGCTTCTACTGGAGTTAGCATGCTAATTCCTAGCTAGCCTTGGCCTGGCTGGCCCGTCTCCTTACTCTACGATAGCAAGTCACTGCTCTGGAGAGGTAGCGCCGCTCAGAAGGTGTTTTATAATCCCTAAGCTTACGTCACCATCACCTCCTTCTGGCAAGAAACCACACAGAGAAAAGGTGTATATATAGCACCTTTTTTAATATGACAACGATGGTGTCTTTGTTGCGATTACGTCAACGGTTTCGTGACACTTATGTCTTTTTTTTTTTTTACACTAACTGAGAGACGCTGAAGGGTTGTTATTCGACGCAGGTTTAAAATAGAACTAGTTGAGTCAGGCGAGGCAGAAAAATGTCCTTGAATTAGGCCGAATCAGGCATAAATTTGAGCATCATTACTTTATTAAAAGACCTGGTGTGTGTGACGCTGGGGTCCACCTCATCACTTTACCTATTACCTGGTTTCCTGTGTTATCACAGACACACTGTGAGAGTGGTCGGCCAACTGACCCTTGGTTTACCTGTAAAAGCCGAAACACTCCCGTCCAGACTTTGTCCCGTCAAACACGGCTCTTATCTCAGGTGACAGGATGGAACTGGAACTCAGATGAAACCGTCTCAATCAATGTGTGATTGGAAACCCAATAATCAGGGTTTTTTTCAGAAATGCCTGAGATTGTCTTTGATTTAATAGGCAGATCAATGAGTCACTTCAAAGAATAATCATAACCTTATCGTTGTGTAAAGACATTCACATGCCAGGGAAAAACTCAACCGGGGGCTTCAAAACCAATACTGTAATTAACCTCCTGACAAAACAAACATTTTCCTTCATTCTAGGTCCGTGCCCTCATCTTCATTCATAATGTCACGCCGCTTCACGGACTTTACTGCATTTCATTAGCGAAGAGAGTGACAGAGAGAGAGGGTGAATTAGCTCCCTCTCTCCTCCCGCCTTATAAAGCCGACCCGAGGACTCGCCACTGTCAGTTCCCCAGCCACTCGTCCAGACAAGTGATTTGTACCCTCATTACTCATCCTGACGCAAAATTACATTATTCCCCTCTTGGCCACAGAGTCCTCCTTTTTGGCAGTGCGCTGGTAGAGCTGAAGGTATAATTGATTTATTCGGAGGAAATGTAACATGTTTGGGCTGATTCAACATACCGGAGACAGAGCTCTGTGTCTTTGTCCTCCTCAAAAGCTTCCGCTTGTCAGCGTGAAACAGACACAACAGACATTTAGCCTGAGAGGAAAGCTCTGCTTCAAAGGCCAAATCTATTAGGACCAATTTCAAAAACGTTAGGAAAAAAACAAGTCTCGCATTAGAATAAAAGTTCTTTGTGATGTGTGGCCCTAAAGGCACCAAGGTACATTTTTTTTTACCGGTTTAACGCTGTTTTGATTGTGTCAACATTACCATTCAATTAAAATGTACTAAAAATATGCCTATAAGTAGATGTATCAGAATGATGAAGTATTTTATGTATTGCTCTCTACAATGTCAGAGACAATACGGTGATATCATTAGCCTTCAGCTCGACTGCATTATCAAATAGCTCATAATGTGATGCTAACGTTAGATGAACATCTGTGCAATTTGAGCCCGCTTTTGGCCGTCGGACAGTCGGATCAATTCTTGACATTTTGTCGGTGGTCTTCAGGCTCCTAGCACAGTTGAAGTTTTGACATGACTTGATCCCCGAATCTCAGCAAAAAAAAGATTTTCACTGTGCCAGCGCCAAAAGGCAAAACGTTGTTGAAATTAAAACCCAGACATGAAGATATGACGCGTCATATGGACTGAAAACAGAGGCCGGGTTGGTCGAGCTGTGGCAACGGCACACCTGCCTGTTTGATGTTTCCTCCTTCGACCATCACAACTGACATTCCAGATAATAGCCAGGCTGGACCGGAGGGACCGAGGGGTACGGACCTTGTGAGCACTGTGAGCACATAAATCCTTTACAAAGCTTTGGTTTTCCACCGCAGATGATTAACTCGTACAGTGTGAGTTGGAATTTAGAAAATTACTTTTCCAGAATTGCCCATAGCTTTAGCTACCGTAGCTAACTTAACTTGCATATTAGCCATACCTGGCTTAATCTTCTGAGACTCCTGCATAATGCCACCGCGAAACGAGAGGTAGCAGAGGTATGGTGGTGAAATGATGACGGAATTGTTTCCTTTTGTAATGTTCCTTAAAAAAAAACAACTGTCTATTTGAATCCCTTTTTTATGCCTGCCATTGGTGCACTAGAGTCCCAAGATGGAAATATTCTGCCACTGTTCGCTCATGATGTCTTGTATCACGTAAATAAGTTTAAAATCTTGATTTTTAACTTTAACTCACTGAAGCAACTGCCGTCCTGTGTCATGAATTGGTTGGTTCAGTGGTTAAGTTCCCTGAATGGCCCAGTCAGATCCAGCTTCACTCTTAAAAGGTAGAATCCCGACTTCAAGCATGACAAAAGAAATTGCTGATGAAGGAATTGAAAGAGGGCCTTTAGCCCGAGGGTACAGGTCTTCTCTTCAAAGAGCAGGACTCATAATCTATTGGCTGATTCTCATCAGGAAGAATTTCCAGCAGAAATACAAATGAAGAGAGGCGAAAGCCCTGTGAGCCTAATATTCATGTCAATGCTAAATTAGCATTGGATAATGGCATCCATTTCCTCTTTCACTTCCCAGGCAGCAGGACAACAATCACCTGTAGAGACGTTGTCATGTAGCACAGCACTACCCCCCCTCAGATAGGAGGGGGCTCTATAGCCCTTCATATCCTGTCGGTAGGAGATTCAATTAAAGCATCACTGTTGTGTCAGGGCTTGTCAAAATTGGAATTTCAATTCTGAACTTTCATTTGAATAACCTTTTTTAACTACATAGTCGCGACAGTGAGTTAAAGTTAAAAGCAGTCGGTAAAATTTTAAAAAAGAAGTGACGAAAGGTTGGAATGGATTTTAATATTTGTGACATCACCCTCATCCCTCAGTGTGTTGAATAAGTTTGACCATTTTTATCGTGTTGGATGACTGGAAGAAACACAGAAAAAAACTTTCTGCAGTATTTTTTTTTCTTTGAGTAGTGATGGAAGAGGCATTCAGATCCTTAACTTAAGTTTAAAAAGATACCGCAATGTATAGAGAACAAGTCCTTCATTCAATTTGGGATTAGCAGCAAAATGGATGATACTGTACTTATTACTCACAATAGCCCTTTCTAGAGTCTTACATTATATATAATAGTTATGATGTAGTATTACTCCACGGAAGACACATTTTCATGCGAGTTAATGGAGTTTAAGTCTAGAGGGCATGACAGAGGCCTCAATCACGTAGAACTATCGCATTTGTACCATGTAAACTATGGTAAAACACACATTTGCCATATTATTTCGTGGAAAAAATTGATATTTCAGTGGACAGGCGATTGCCAAAGATCTGTAGCCAGCTCAGGTGACAGGTGGACGCATCCCCACCCTGACGGTTTGTCACTGTGAAACGACAATGACACGTCTAACAGACGCGGCGTATTAACTTCATACACTGATACGTGCATACTTTGGATATTGCGCACACATTGCATAGATTTTTTTTAGAATGTGCACAAACAACACTCCAAACTAATATTTCGTGCTGAATTACATGGAAAGATGTTTTGAAATAACTTGCAGTCCATCGTACAAAACCCACCCCCAGATTTAAATATTTGACTCCATACAGGCATCCGGCCGATTACAGACGTCCCCGGAGCGAGCAGATTAAAGAACATGTGACAGACAATGCATCGTTCCTCTCCATGTCTGCCTCCTGTGCAAAATCCTACATAATCCTCGTGCTCATTTATGTTGGCATTGTTGTGTCAGGCGTCTGAATGCGGCGCGACAACGGCGAGGCACCTTTGAACAATGCCTACGATCTCAGGCGTCCTGTGCCCATTAATCCTCCGCAGTCTAAGCTCAACATCACCGCACGGTGTGTCGGGATATGCAGAGGGAGGCTTGTCGGTTGCTTGTTGTTGCACCTGGTGTGTCTGAGCTGGAAACCCGATCGTCGGCAGGTACAAGAATAGCTCGGCGGGACCGTAAAGGCCACTCCCCGCGCCCCGACCTGCTGTGAACTGTCACTGAACTTCTGTCCCCGCCTGCGGACCGAACAACAGCGCTTTATGAATGTTCAAGCGTGTATTTCTGGACTCCTCGCGGCTCCAAAGGTCTCGACCTTTTCCGTTCAGCGACTGTTTTTGCTTCAAAGGTGTCACGTGTTGGATTTTCTTTAAACGCCAACAAATCATCAACGCAGACAAAATAATCTTTTCCTAGAAACAACAAAAGGACACCTGTGGTGATTTCTGTCTCGGCCCTGTTTATTGGCCTCCTGTCATACTCCAGCCGTCCAACAGATGACCCCGGACTTTCTACCTGTTTCCACATCCATCTGCTCACCTGTTCTCCATTTCCAGCAACTGGAACTTCCCCGCCCACCTGCACACCTGTTCCCCATGGCCCGCATCTGCTCCTGTGTTTATGTTGTACTTGTTCACCTGTTGCTCTGTGAGCGGTCCTAATCACTGGCCTCCATTGCACTGGCCTGCCTGTGGTTTGCTGAGTATACACCTGGTGTCCACACTACTCCCGAGTTTTTTCGAGCACCAAAAACAGAAACTTTCGGAAATAGCTGCTGGAATCGTTTTAGTTTGAAAACTGCAGAGTGTGGCGTTTTAGTCTGGACGGGCAGAAAACGGAGACTTTTGGAGACAATCAGGCGGTCGCCCACCTCCTCTTTGAGTCTTATCGGTCTTGACTCACCTACCAGTGGTGAGGAAAAGCTTCGCTTACCATTTGTTTCAGCAACAGTTCTACCTCGTTGTCTGTCCAAGCAAATAAATCCCTGGTCTTCCGTTGCGCCATTGCGTTACCTCGTTTGATTATTTCCTCCATCAAAGCATCCCACGTCAGAGTAGACAAGCTGCTTCCTGTTTCTCGTCACATTATGGTCTGACATAACACGTACTAAGGCCGGAGATATTCCTGCAGTATGGCTGTGTTCCTTTGGTGCGTTTTGGTTGTGCACCTTCTCAAATGAATGAGACAAGATGTCCACAAGATGCAATACGCACATGGACAGTAGGGGCATTACGTGACAGGGGTAAATAGGAACGTCATCAGTGGGAAACATGGCTGAGACAAAAACAACTTCCTCTGTTTCTCGTCATCAATTGCTCGCATTGGCTGATGCCATGCTCTCAGAAGTAACCATAGGCCATCCCAGGCTAACCACCTCCCAGTGGCGCCATGAATCTAATTTACATAATGTGAATGCATTATGGCTACCTTTTGGAAGTGGGGACCGTGGATATGCTAAACAATTGTAACAGCTGGGCACCGGGTTGCTTCCGCACCGGCTAGCGTGTATCCCAGTCAGCTGGCCACCTGCCTTCTAGTCGCCAGTCTGCTTCCAAGTTCCAAACTCAACTGGCCAATGTTGATTAATCTTGGTCATGTTTGTGCTAAAATTTCACAAATTTCAAGGTTCCAGCTTTTGATGGACTACTTTAATTACCTTTTCCTTATTGCTTACTTTTTCTTGTATTGAATTCTATTCATCTATTTGTTAAATATCTGAATTCTTCCATCCCTTTCAACTAACACTTTTTTTATGTGGTAACACTGCTTTTATCAAAAGGATGTGAATACTTCCTTAAGTGGTGGAAAGCAGTTAAGTACATTTACTCAGCAAAGTAATTAAGTACAATTTTGGGGCACGTATTTCAATGATTTATACTTTATGCTACGTTATACTGTACTTCCTCACTCACAGATATTTATACTTTTACTCCACTGCTTTCATCGGGCAGAGCTGTACTAGTTACTAGTTACTTTAACAGGTTAAGACTTCACATGTAATAATAAAAAAAAATTTAAAAAACATTATTAAAGATTAAATGAGCAGTTCAAACTCCCATTTTGGTCAAATGTTTTGTCCTCTACGCTTCTTAGATGGTTTCATTTACAGTAAATAACTCATTAACTAACTAACTTTTTAAAAATGTACCTATTAATTCACCAAAAAGTGTGAGGAAAAGTGTTTTCTTCTTCTTCTTCTTCCCTCCCCCACACTCATCACCTCATGACCCGTGAGATTTATCTTGTGACCCCAACCCTGTGGAGAGGCCGACCCCTGGGCTGCGAGCAACCGGAAACAAACAAGGTGAAGCTACGAAGAATAGTTCAAACTTTCTCCCCCCCGGCCCACACTCAGCAGCTGCAAGAGTGTAAAACGCTGCCAACAAATATGTTATATCAAATAAAATATCATGCACTATGGACATCTTTTGATATTTTGCCAGGAATTCTTCTGTGGGCTACTTGGTAGAGAACTTTTCCTCTGTGTACTGGTACTTTTACTACAGAAACACTTCCTCTACCACTTCTTATTACTGACACATTTCCCATAAGTTCTTCTCTGGGCTACTTGGTAAAGAACTTTTCCTCTGTGTACTGGTACTTTTACTTTGGCCCCACTCTTATTACTGACACATTTTCCATAAGTTCTTCTCTGGGCTACTCGGTAGAGAACTTTTCCTCTGTGTACTGGTACTTTTACTTTGGGCCCACTCTTATTACTGACACATTTCCCATTAGCTCTTCTCTGGGCTACTCGGTAAAGAACTTTTCCTCTGTGTACTGGTCCTTTAATTTGGCCCCACTCTTATTACTGACACATTTCCCATTAGGTCTTCTCCACAGTCATATTTCAACATGTCCACCTGTGGATAAACAGTTTTTAATATTTATATATATATATATATATATTTCATTTACTTTGAGCAGTGAGGAGGCGCAGGGAGCGGCACAGCTGCGGGACCACCACACACCCATGCGCCGCCAGTAGGAGGGGCCATGCGCTGAGGTGTTTGGAGAAGGTGATGCCGTAAACGCGGCCAGTGTGTCGCAAACCAGGTGTTTCGGCGGGGGGAAGGTGATGTCGTAAAGCGGACAGGGTGAGGAGGAGGATGGGGTGGGGGGGAGGAAGGAGAGACAGGAGGAGGGAGGGAGGGGAGGAGGTGACTAGCGAGCGGCTGCGTTTCAGACTCAGCGAGAGGATCATGGCGGATGGCCCCAGGTGTAAGCGCAGAAAACAGGCGAACCCGAAGAGGAGCAGCAGCGGTGAGTGCGAACTCCTTCCGCGGGCACCGCCGCCGAGCGGCCCGGGGCGGGCGGGGGGGGACGGGGGGGGACGGACAACTCTCCACTCGGTGAACTTGTTGTGCAGTGAGTTGGACGAGCACGTTTCAGGGGGGGGGGGGGGACGGACGGACTTTTCTTTTTTTCCGGGAGAGTTCGCGGTGTGAACCGTTATACCTGAGCTGGCGTCTCGCTCTCCGCCTAGCGGCGCGCGCCGCCCGGCCGAGCGAGCGCCCGCCCGAGCCAGCGGACCGTTATCCGCCTCCTAGGAATAACCCGAGGGAGCGCTTCATTCTCACTTCGCGTCTCGGGTGCCTTCGTCGCGAACCCCCACTTTCCTCTTTCTCTCCTGCCTGTTTCTCTTCACTTCTGCCACTTCCCACCGCGCGCACGCCAACTCTTGGCGGCAGGTTGCGGGGCTTTCTCATAACAACGTGGCCCGCAGTTTGTGCTCCTGTTGCTGGATGACTGCTGTGACTCGTTATTATTTTGAAGGGCGAGGTTTAGTTGCGCGATCGTAGTTTCGCCTCCACTCGGTCGACCGGACGAAATAGAAATCAACTTTTCTCTTATGGCGGTTTGTTTTTGAACGGGTCGGACGGTAAATGTGCGCACTGGGATTTAGTCTGTGCATGCGGGGTTTGGTCTGGTCCACCGCTGCTCCGCGGATGGCAACAGAGAGATGGGATGTTTATTTTATCTCCACCCCTCCTCCTCCTCCTCCTCCTCCTGTGCTGCAACTGCTACACCACATGTTCCTTTAGTTAAGGTAAGAGTGGTTGGTGTGTTTTGTGCAAAAGTATATGTATCATGCTTGCACGCATTTCCTCACGAGTTCAGCTTCACAAATCCTGCGCGTTTTATTACTCGGCGTGGTTTTTTCTTTAATTTTTTTTTATGCAAACGTGCTCCCATCGCACATGTTCCACTTTTTTTTTTTTTTGCACCTGTAAAGATCGGGCTTCTTTTGTTTTTTTTGGGGCGTCATTTTGTGGACTTGCAGCGTTGTTTCTGTCGCATTACTTAGGTGTAATACACCTTTAATATCTCCTACAGCAGGGGACTTTATAGAAATGAGCTGGGGCTATTTCCACTTGTTATAAATTACAGAATATGAGAAAAATATAACTTTCATTGTAGATTTGTGAACCGTTTTTATTTTTTTGGGAAAATAAATCTGTTTTGGGGTCATTATTTTGTGGACTTGTTTCTGTCGCATTACTTGGTGTAATGCACCTTTAATATCACCTACAGCAGGGGACTTTATAAAAAAATGTCCTCGGGCCATTTCTACTTGTTATAAATTACAGAATATGAGAGAAATATAATTTTAAATGTAGGTTTTGTGAACCTCTTTTTTTTTACATAAATGTTTTTCGGGCGTTATTTTGTGGACATGAAGCGTTGTTTCTGTCGCATTACTTGGTGTAATACACCTTTAATATCACCTACAGCAGGGGAGTTTATAGAGATGATGTTCGAGTAGTTTAATATATGAGCTGGGGCCAGTTCCACTTGTCATAAAATACAGAATATGAGAAATATAACTTTAAATGTTCGGTCGGTGTAATAACTCGGACGAACCTTTGGAGGCAGACTCGCTCATTGGACGGTTTTATTACCTGTGCTCTCTCCCTCTCTCTTTCTCTCTTCCCCCCCTCTCATCGTATCAACCAATGAAAACCCAGTAAAGCCATAAATACGTATACTGGCCATGATGAGGTGGGATGTGTGAGCCGAGGGGGGCTGGATGGAGGAAAGCACCTTTCTCTTTATTATTATTATTATTATTATATTATTATTATTTCCTGCTCCTTGCCGAGTGACGACACGACGGTGACTGTGCGTCCGCACAGGAGCCACCATCATCATCATCACCATCATCATCACCATCATCATCATCACCACCATCATCATGTTTACCTGACCGCGGATAACGGGAGGGGAGGGACGGAGGAAGAGTGTTGGGGGGTGGGGTGGGGGTGTGGGGGGGTTCTTCTGACAAATGGCCTGGAAATAAACACACGCGCACGCGCCCGCGCCCGCGCGCGCGAATCGCACCTGCGGCTCGCGACCGACCGGGCACACGAACGGGATCTTTGCTCGGCGTCTCCCGAGGAGCCGACATGTCAACCTGTGCAGGTAGAGAAGATGATTTTTTCTTCCTCTTCTTCCTCTTCTTCCTCTCCTTCTTCAACACGCAGCCATGCTCGCCTTCCCCCCTCCCTCTGTGTCCATTCTCGCGGGATTTATCGCATCGACATTCTGACCCACTTGTGCATGTTTTAAAAAAAAAAAACAACATCTCTGGTTTTTGTGTGTGTGTGTGTGTGTGTGTGTGTGTAGATTTGAATGGCTCGTTCTGGTCGAGTGCATCCTGCAGCTGTGTGTGTGTGTGCAGGAAAACGAGCGGTGCACAAGGTGGTTTATCCCCCCCACCCATCACCGTGTGCGGTAACTGCCCCTCTCGTTTCCATCTATTGTGTTGCGGTATAATTATAATTTTCCTTTAAACAATTTCCTGAGCGGTGGAAGAAGAGGGGGGGGGGGGGGGGTGTCAGTACCATCACTGCAGTGAAGGCGGGGTTGCTGCCTCTTTTTCTCTCTCTCTCCCTCCTGGACCAGGTATAGACGCAAGGTGATGCAACACCTATAAAGGTGTACATATATCTATATCTAGATATCTTTGTACCTGTTTGTCCTGTGACGTCATCGCGGTGCAGGATGCTTATATGCGATGGGGCTGTTAGTTTGGTCTGGTTGTTCAAAAATAATGATAGATATATGTGTATAACCTGAATTGAGATTGGCACGTGCATGGAAGGAGCGCGTGACGTGCCTCTCCTCTCCGTGCGCATGTGCAGCTGCTGCTGCTGCGTCGTTTCGTTCTCTCTCCCTTCACATCGGAGCATTTATTCGTTTTTCTTCCTCCTCCACGTGACTCACACTGATCCTCGGTGAATATCAAAGGGAGCTGACGACCCCCCCCCACCTCGACCCCCACCAGGCTGCAGATAAACATCTTGAAAAGCTTTGTAATCCACGTGGTCACGTCACTTGATATGTTTGACTTTGTCCTTTTTTTTTAAATAGAACTAATTGAGCTACTTGATGATCTGTGGATCAAGAGTGATTTTTAAATGACATCTCTTCCTTTTCTGATAACAGCCGATACTAGATTCACTTTACATATTTAAATGCTTTTAGTCAAGGATTTTTTTCAGAGCCCAACCGATATGGATTTTTAGGGGCCAATGCCGATATCGATGTTAGGGGAGACAAGATTCCTGATATCGATATGTATGTATGTATAATTCTAAGATGCCGTTATCAAACCTTTATGACATAGAAATGTAATTGAGGCTTAATATTTTTAGGTTAACCATAAACTTTACAACCAAATAAATAGAACTTGAATTAAGAAAAAAATATTTATTTTACCTAAAATGTAAAACATAAATGTTATAATAATATAATAATAATAATATAATATAATATTGATATAATAATATCGGTCGAGCTCTAAACATATCGGCCGATACAGATGTGTCTTTGAAAGGCTAACATCGGCATATCATCGGCCAACCGATATATATCGGTCGGGCTCTAGTTTTTTATTTAGCAGTTAGTCCTCAAATCGTTTCTCAAATAGATCAGTGATGATTTCTTTGAAAAATGATCATTATTATCTCCCCGCGCCCAAAACGGCACCTTCAGATGGTCACGTGAGGCAACAGTTGAAGAGCCGTAGATCAGTTTACTATTTTTTTAGTTTTCCTGGAATCAGAGAAAAATTAATAAATGATTGCTTAGAAAGTGTCTCAAAATTGATTTTAATATCCAATTGGTTAATTGACTGTTTGATCAATCACTTTTCTGGTATATGTACCTCTCCTCCGTTCCGAGTTTTTTTTTATTCATTCGGGATTAGGTCCACAAGTATATTTTCATCATCGTCAAATAATCAGATTATTATTTTTTGATGATTAAATGGATTACATGGATGAGGTAACCTGTCGTCCTGTCAGGTGAGAGAGGTCAGAAGCGTTTGGGGGTTGAAAAGTCCAATCTATACTCCCACTCGTCGTAATTTAAGATATTCAAGATGTTTAACTGTCTTCGGTGCGCAAACTAGAGGAACGCGTGAAAGAGAAATAGCTCGATGTGGATTATCTTTTCAGACACCAGCATCACTGTCAGTCAGGCGTTGACGTCCATCTCTTCTGACCCATCAAAACCTGATGCGTTGGACTCTTTTTTCCCGCAGTTTGATCTCATTCATAATTGGAGTTATGGTTTTGAAAAGACGCCCCGAGACTCATTTCCTTCCCCAAATTAAAAATGTTCTTTTTTAGCTCTTGCCTGTCTCAACCGACAACAACCCCCCCCCCCCCCCCCCCCCCCAACCTGTCTGGTATATTAACGAGAGTTGGAGGTGTCACGTTGCCCTCGCTCTACTTCTTTAAACCCAGATGATTTCCTGCCAGGCGGCAAACTGTAAACACACCAGAATATGAAATGATTGTCATCTTGCTATAGGCCTGCAGAGACGCCCCCCCCCCCCCCCCCCCCCCCCACCCCCCCAGGAAAAAACTACTTTTTTTGCATAAAAATGAATAGTCTGCCGCACATCAGAGACAAACATGAGCAGCAGACTACTAGACAGAGTTTTTAAAGTTGCTATATGTGATATCTGCGTACAGAAAAAAGGAGCCGAGGACAAATATGACGTCAGTTTTTTTGTTTTTTTTCGCCTGCAGTCTTAATGATCTCATTTTCAGCTCCAGTGCGTCGCCACGGGTCTGTAGTTCTACTGTAACTGGCAGGTGTTGGCCTGTTGCTGCCGCCGCCGCCGCCGCTTCCCAACGCCTTCCCTCTCACTTTGAAGTGTGTGTTTGTGTGTGTGTGTGTGTGTGTGTGTGTGGGTGTGTGTGTGTGTGTGTGCGTGTGCGTGCGTGCGTGTGTGTGTGTGCGCGCGCTCTCAGCTGGGCTGTAATCTAACACGGACAATTGAAGGGAGTCCAGGATTGCGGCCTGGTGTGTTAACATACCTCTGACGGGATAAAGACGGGCGAGCGGCCGCGGCCGCGGCCTTCAGAGGCGTCTCTCTCTCTCTTTGTCTTTTCCGTGTGGAGGATTTATGGAGAAATGATATTTGTGTGTATGTAATCTCCAGGGCTCAGTTCGATCACACGTGCACATGCGGTTAAATGAAACGAGGCGACGGTGGTACACAGTGCAACTGCTTCAGTGGCTGGTTGTATCAGTTCAGGGTCTTTGATACGCTGCTGTTTGATGCGTACAGATGAGATACATTTATAAAGACTAGGTCCCTTCTGACTGCTTTACTTCCTCACACCAGTTGCGTCACCGTGTTCTGTTCACCGGTGTTTTTTTCTGGACTACGTCACAACACTACTGTAGCTCTCTTTTTGTCTCTGCGTATGAATGAACCATGTTACTTGAGGTCACAGAGCAGAGAGGTCATTTGAGCGCAACCCCCCCCTCAAGTTCAGACCCCACCATTTATTCATAGCTGCTGCAGCCACAAAACCCAGTCATCGTCAAGCTCACCACGATTTTATCTGCATGTATTTTTTTTTTTACCCCCAATTATTGTCATATGGAGGATTGGAATATACATATTTTTCAACTTCTCTACCGCCAGTTGTTTATCACTTGAGCGTTATGTGAATGTTAATGCGCACGTCCCCATGTGCTGTTGTCTGTCAACGGGACAAGTGGCAGAGGAAAGTGACATTAGACGTGGTTGTGGTCAACAGTAGCTGTTCAGCGACCCGTGAACATCGGTCACTCGCGTTGCCTCGTGTGTGTGTGTGTGTGTGTGTGCGTGCGTGCGCGCGCGTGTCTGTGTGTGTGTGTGTGTGTGTGTGTGTGCGTGCGCCAAATGGGCCTGTGGAATGACAAAGCACTACAGGATGTCTATAGTGAGTCAGCGTTAACCCCTCCCCGTCGCCTTATATGGTTCAGAGGGGGAGGTGCGTCAGGGCTCCTGATGCTGCTGCTGTGACTAATTGAGTAGTGTGTGTGTGTGTGTGTGAGTGTGTGTGTGTGTGTGTGTGTGTGTGCATCAAGGTGGGGGAAACTGCTACTTTCCTCCAGGCTTTTGCATAACAACACAGGCCAACACAGGATTTACATGCATTACTCGTCCTGCTGATGCCGTTGCGTTTCAATTAAGGTGACGTCGGCCGACAAAAGGCACCTTGACGGATGGAGACAGTTAAAAAAAAAAAAGTTACCGCAGATCCGACGCGCTCTGTGTTTTTAGCGTCCGCGGCAAGCTGAGTGGAATAATTATGGTCGGAGGCTGACGATGCAGATTGTGAGGACAGTGTGAGGCTAAACGTGAAAGTGACACTTCGTTGGAGAGTGAGATGCAGGAAAGCGGAACACGGAGGGTATAAATAACGATGTGTCACTTTACACCTCATTTCAGTGAAAACCATCAGCTGTGGTATTTTTATTCCACCTGAAGGTTTGGTATTTTTTGCATTTTGGGTTTAATGAGGTTGAAGCGTCCGCAATCAGGTTTCGCGGTGAGTTGTGGAAAGTGAAAACTCAGTAACTCACTAACTCAAGGAAATGACTTAGACAAAAACCGAGAGCAGCCACTCACTCGTGTCGTTTCAGGCGTGCACAAAGACAGAGAGTCAGAATGGGTGGAGCACTCTCGCGACGACGTGGCCTCTGGAACTCGCAGCTACAAGTCGTCCGTCTCCGCAGCATCGACGACAGATTTTAAGAAGAGCTCTCCAGCTCTCCACATGGAGGTCAGAGGTCAGCGGAGCAGCCCCGGAGCTGTGCTCACGCAGCAAAACACAAGAGCCAC
Source organism: Scophthalmus maximus (assembly GCF_022379125.1). Lineage (NCBI taxonomy): Eukaryota > Metazoa > Chordata > Actinopteri > Pleuronectiformes > Scophthalmidae > Scophthalmus > Scophthalmus maximus. The sequence goes on from NC_061519.1 coordinate 24,793,423, forward strand.
ATGTGGCGAGGAAGCTCTGAGGAAGTGAACAGTGTGTGGACGCTCCGCGGGGTTGCATCCTTCACAGAAGTGCACAAGGGAAATGTATAACCCCTCGATGATGCGCCGGTGTCCCTTTAAAAACAACATTCAAACATGTTGTTTTTTGTACATGTTGACCATCAGACAGACCAGAGCTGAATGACACTGTCATTACGTTTACAACATGAGGGCAACATCCATACTACCACGTTTACTTTTAAAAATAGTTCATCAAGTTTTAATTTACATCCAGACGATCGTTTAACATATCAGTATTTTTTTTTTTTACCTCCATACTGATCTAATGAGGGCTGCAGCTAAGATGATGATGTTTTGTTTTGTCCACACACTAAAGATATTCGGTTCACTGTCACAGAGGAGCAAAGGAACCGGAAAATATTCCCATTTAAGGGACATGTCTTTTTTTGTCATAAAAACTACCAAAACCGATTAATCGGTGCTCGAAATAGTTGCCAATTAATTGAGTCATCGATTTTGTAGCAGATTAATTGAATAACTGTTGCAGCTCTAGATCTAATCCATACTGAAAACTTGCTGAAAGTTGCTGAAATGAATGAGAAACAACAACGGTGAAGAGTAAGACGAGGGGGTTTCTTCTCGAGGTGGAACTAGTGCTTAAAGTGTCATGTAGTCGCGTCGTGACTGATAGGAACCAATCAGGAGGCGAATGCGGGTGACTTGCGTGTCTGCGTCATCGTTTCCAAACATCTCTGTTTTAGCCCGTCCACGTACTTCAACGCAGCCCCTAAATGTAGCAGCAGTGATGTGTTTTAAAATGAAAAGGTAGGAATGTCGATGTTACCTTGAGCTGCATTAAAAGCCTACAGGCTTGAAGGATCTTGAGGACGACGTTAAGAACAATTAATTCACTGTATTTTGCATTATAATCCATTCACTTCTCCTGTGTCTAGGCCACAGAAATGGGTCTCGACACAAAACCCGTCGCCTCCCGTGTGCTGCTGCGATTCAACGTCAGACACGTTACGTTTAAAAGTTCTTTGCTCTTGTGGAAATGTAACACGAGAAAAGAACGAGGAGCTCAGACGAGTCGTGGTGGTGGAGGGAAGAAGAAAAAGAAAATCAATTTCTCTGCCGTGCTAACTCAAAGTAAGATTAAATTGAAGCCAAATCCTGCTCTAAACTCACAAGTGCTGCTTTGAAATCGGAGCTGGTGAAGAAGACAAAAAGTTTGCTCCCTTGCCAACTGACGCTCTGTAAAAAAAACAAAAGCCAAATGTGGAACCAGAAGTGAAAATCACCTCCAGGCGCCACCGGTGCATCAACTCTCAGAGGAACTGTGAAACTCTCAAACTCTTTTCTTTTTTTCTTTTAAGGTGGCCTGACACCCATTTCCACAAGTAACCTGCTTTGCCGCCGCCGCCGCCGCTCACTTGTTTCTCATTCAACCACCTGAATATTCATGAGCAGCCAACAGCTAAAACTTTAATCTACGCTCCTCCGCCAAGCAAACGCCGAGCCGTGAAAGACGGCCTGCGGTGAAGGAACGCCGTTCATCCCCCTGCTGCTGCTGACCAGCGTCCCGCCTTCAAAATCATGTGCGTTAGAAATGTACGATTTTAGTTTGAAATGAGTTTATACACGTGTTTGGGATTCAATGCGTTTGTGCGATGGTGGGGGTCATGCAGGCCAGTGTGTGTGTGTGTGTGTGTGTCAAAAGAAAGAGCCTCATTCAAACAAAGTGTGTGTGTGTGTGTGTGTGTGTGTGTGTGTGTGTGTGTGTGTGTGTGTGTGTGTGTGTGTGTGTGTGTGTGTGTGTGTGTGTGAGAAGAAGGGGGTAGCACTCTTTTCACACTCAGCTGCTGGGAAACTCCTCTCCCTCTCCTTTGGTGGTGGTGGTGCAATTTGCATATTCTCCTCCATCCTCCATTCTCTCTCTCTCTCTCTCTCTCTCTCTCTCTCTCTCGCTCTCTCTTATTTTTTTCTTTTCTTTTTCTCCTCCCCCTCCTGCTATACCTGAGAAGCAGAACGCGGAGGCTGGCGGCTCTCGGAGCTCAGAGGAAATGAGTGAGAACGCAGCCCAAGGCTGCCGCCTGCCCTTCAGGCACAAAAAACGCTGAGCCCCCCTCGGACGAGGGTCCGGACATAATCCGTGTGAATGTTGCTCATTGAAGAGGATTGGCTCTTGCCAGTGATGAGCTCCCCCCCCACACACACACACACACACACACTTTGATTTGCTACCCTTTAAAAACTGGGACACATCTTAAAGGTAAAACCCAGAACGATACGATAGACAAAAAATTAAAATAACGTGGGGCTGAAGAGGAGAGATGGAGGGGAACTATGAAAAGGACTAAACAAAAGGAATATGTTTTTGACCCCTGAGAATATGATTCCTCACCTACGTATCACGCCCTTAGTGTCATTCAGTCGTGGAATCAAACATGGCTGAAACGACTGGTCGCATGATTGGCAGAAAAATGTTTATAGACTAGTTGTGTGTAATTTTTCAAGCAAAAACTTTCAGCATACCCTTGTTTTAGCTTTCAAGTCATGAGGATTTTCTGCTTCTCTTTGGCTCATGTGATCGGAAATGACTATATTTGGATTTTGGATCATCAGTCGAACAAAATTAGATGAAACTGAAGACGTTACGTCAAAGTTTTGGAAATTGATAAAGGTATTTGTCACTGTTTCCTAACGGTTGTTAGACTTTTGATGATAAATGATTGTTAGATGAACTGATAATTGAAATAACCATTAGTTGTGACCCTTGCATCAAATGTTCTTAAAACAGAAACAAGTGTATTCCTAATTCCTGAATTAGTTTTTATAGGAACATTATTTATTACAATAACTTGAAGAACCAATAGAGTTATTTATTCTGATTTCATATCTTATCAACAGCAGAAAATGAAGCCACCAGCCAAACCAAGGAAACTCTTTGAAAATTCAAACTTCCTTCTCATTGAATAGAGCTCTTTAGAAAAAAAAAAAGGAAAAGGGAAGGAGAGAGGAGGGGGTACGTCTCAGGAGACATAAATCATGGGCGGTGGACAGGTGGGCTCGGAGGGGCCTGGACTCACTAAAGACACCCAGGAGACCTCGGAGGGGCCGGGCAGCAGCAGGACAGGTGGGAGCTGAATGGAGAAATTAGATTAGACGCACGGCAACGGAGATTTATTTCTCCTCCGTCACGCCGTCCATTTGAGGCCCTTTTGTGTTCCGGACGGAGTCGCACACAAATGGAAATGTCGGATAGAGAGAAATATTATTTTTAACTCGCTTTTGAGGCAGGAAAGTCAAGCGGATGGTGCCGACATGTTCACTCGGACACGTTTCACTGAATGAAGACGAGGCGGGTGACGGGTCAGTTGGGAGACTGTAGTTTGCGATGCTGTCGAACTTATTGCGTTGTGCAGATGCAGATGTTTCTCTCATCGACGAGGAAGTTAAGTGTGATGGGTTCAGTTTGTCTGCTTGTTTGTTTTTCTTAGCAGGATTGCTCTTAAAGTTGTAGGGTTTGCATGAAAACGTAATCAAAGATAGGCGTCGGCCATCGTAACATGTATTCTGGGAAGGATCCAGATCAAGAATGTTTTTGCGAGGAGGATTGTTCAGCCTTGGCGGAGGTTTATGCTCCCTGGACGCTCTTGTTTAGTCCATTTAACAATACGTTTCAACAGGAACACACACTATAACCTCCAAAATGTTCAATTCAACACCTCTTAATCGCTGTTTTTGACAAAAACCCGACCATTAAAACCTTCACGAAGAGAGGATTTATTGCGGCACTAAGACTGCACTGACTTGATACCTAGATGTTCCTAATAAAGTGACAGCTAAGCGTAGAGGAAGCAGGTTGGCACCAAAACATTGAATGAAAACATTGAACTCAGAATATTTCCTGGAATCTACCGAACACAGAACTAAGGATATAAGGATTGATATTGGGAACCGGTCTGAAGTTGACACTGGTTCCTGACTGGTGTTTGAACACATCTTCAGTTAGCTCAGTTAGTTTCCTCTGCAGCGTGTGTGACAGACTCGACTTACTCTGATGACATGTACACCTGGTCCACATTGACATGGGATTTTCAGATCCGATCGCTCACGTCACGTCCCCGCCTCGTCCGCGCAGGTCAAAAATAAACCAACAACAGGGAAAGAAAAGATGAAGAATTATAAAAGATGGTGCTTCTCTTGCTTCTCGATCGGTCTCGTCTTCGCTCTGTCCTCAGGTCCCTTTAAAACCACTGAGGACTGAGGTTTTGTGTGTTTCCTGCTAGCTTCCTAACTACCTCGCGGGTTGGAAACAGTCGCATGTGGTAACTATGGTTGTTTGTGGATTGACAATGCAATGCGCTTGTGTTCAACATGGTCACAATGAGTCCCCGAAGACCTCCGGAGTTCACAGTCTCGTACCGTCACGTGGTCAAGCTCTTATTCTCAAATCCTCTTTAAATGCCAGGTGAGAATTGCGTTGAACCATACGACCGCACAACCATACCGAGGTTCCGTTCGTGCTCCTGCCGACAGACTTTTTTCCCTCATGTTCTATTTGCTATTATAGCGGGATGCTTATGGAGCTTGTAGGGCGGCTATCCTCCCTCTCTCCGACCGCGCAGGACGGACGGACGGACGGTGAGCGAACGACACGCGGAGAGAGAACAGAGGATTCGATAGGAAGCCGAGCTGGAGCAGAGATGTGCAGTGCGGATTCCCCCTCTTTTGTGTGTCAGCGCTCCATCCTGTGTCCCGTGGGCTTGATTTGTGGTGCGCGGAGCCGGAGGGATGATATATGACGCTCGTAAAAAAAGATGAACACCGGGAGGGGAGGGAGGAGAGGAAGGAAGAAGGCGGAGGGTTCGGTGGGGCGGCGGCGGCGGCAGACACCTCTTGCTTGCGAAACCAGAGTATGCAGATCTATTCAGAGAACCTTAATAAACTGTCGGTGTGGGTTTAGATTTGTTTTGTTGACGCGGGAGAACATTAGGACTCGTCCTCCGTAAATCATGCGAGAGCGGATTCACGGTCGAGTGAAGGAAGAGGGAGAGCGGGAGGAGGGGCCGAAAGAGAAAGGGGGCTTTGTTATTGAATTACAGGTGATGGTTGCTAATTGGGCCCTCCAGAGGTTGTGTGCGTGTGTGTGTGTGTGTGTGTCTCTGGCTTTAGGGATGCAGACTTGATGAAGCTGTTAGGGTAAAGTGCGGGGCCCCCGTGCGCTCACTGAGTGCTGTGCTTCAGAGGCCGTCCTGTCCCTGCGGACGAGCGCTAATGGAGGCCACCCCGGCCCTGACGAATTACACCCAGACTGGATGGATGGATGGAGGGATGACGGAGCCGGTGGGGTGGAGGGGTGGTATGCAGGGTGTGTGTGATGCTGCGGTAAATCGAGGCGGGGGCAGCCGTGGCGAGAAGAAGAGTGCCTGGTTTCTGATGAGCTGCAGGCACGAAGCAACACGTTTACACTGCAGCCCTGCATCAGCTGCAGTTATTGTGTGTCCCCCCCCCCCTTCACACCGCACAAGCTTTTTAAAAAATCTTAATACATGTTATACAAATATCACTGATTCATGTGACTCAATAGTGACTCAGCCTAGAGCCAGTCCATGAAATTTAAAAAAGAAAAGAAAAGTGATGTCAGGTCTCTGGGAACAGGAGTCCGATAAGTCAATTGACAGATTCATTTATAATCATCTTTTAAACATATTTTAGTGATTTATCAAAAATGCCAGATCTATATATGCAAAGATTTGCTGTTTTTTTCCAAATGCACATCAAAAATATTTGCATAAAGAATTATTGATTGGACAAAACGAGCAGTTTTAAACAAGTCACCTTATGGGCATTTTGTCCCCCACAATTTCTGGACTTTCTTTTAGGGGTCGACCGATTATCGGCGCCGATATTCAAGCCTCCAGCTTCTCAAGTTTTCGCAGGACTTACTGTTTTCTCTCAGTCTTACCTTTTCTTTGTCTTCAATTGATTGTTTTAGTATTGTCACCGTTTGTGAGTCAAGTTTTAGCTTAAAGCTACAGTGTGTAATATTTAGAAGAACTCATTCTCAGGAGTTGATTGTATTGTCCATAGCTATGTGTTCATATATGCAAAATCACAATGTTTTTTTTTCCCGTCAAATCTGAATGAGTTAAATATAGTGACATGAGGTGAACCCGACCTCCGTGTGAGTCGCCATGTTTCTACGTGGTGTTGAATACGGTTGTTGAAACAAAACGGTCCAGAATACGTCGCGTTCGCGTTGAATTTTCCGGAAACCGGAAATGAAATCAGCGGTGCACCACCATAAAGTGTCCCCTGTCGCGTGCTCAGCTGGTTGCAGTTTGCAACTTACAACTGAATTGTAATTTTAGATGTAATAGACATTTTACAGAACAAGAAACAACAGACGTACTGACGCTGAGTATTCATGAGCTCATGAAACTACGAGGCACTTTGGATAAAATACACCAACCAGATTATTCCTCCCTTTTCCTCCTTCACATATTATCACTTCCAATTTACCTTCCCTGCTGTAATTGTTATTCTCTGTTTCTGCTGAGTGTTCAGGATATAGGACACACAGTCCCCCCACGCCCCCACCACCCGGGCTGCTGAGAAAGCCACCGTGCTTATCCACTTTGGTTAGATTTGTGTTGATCAAAGCAGTTTTGGCATCAAGTGTTGCTGCTGCAGAGCGACTGCTGAGGCGTCAGCTGTTCGGTCGGCGAGAGAAGTGGAGCAACGGCACACTGCAGACTCGCTCATCGTCTCGGAGGTTTTTTTGTGTGTTTGTGTTGCTGCGTCTCAGTTCCCCCCTTTTAAAAAGTAAACCCCAAACACTATATCGCTGTTAATGAGACCCCTCGTTGTCAACCCATAGTGACGTCACCCATTGCGCCATCTTGGTTTTTCCGGGGAAACACAAGTAACCATATTTAGAGGAGCAGGGGGCGGGACCAGACTGAGAGCTCGTCCACCTACACCTGAATCCATGCTCCCATTGGCCATTGCTAGCTGTCAATCACGCGGTATCCACTGTGTACGGTCCTTCATTGTATATTTGACTTTAAATGGATCGTAATTTTACAAAAATGAGCATCATGCTGTATTGAAGAAGACTTGAAAATAGAGATCGAACCATAAACTCCTCAGGAAAATGTTAACCGACGTTAAAAAATCTTTTCTCGTACCTCTGTCGAAACTTATTTTTGCAAACAGTAGAGTCGCCCTCTGCTGGTCATTCGAGAGAATGCAGGTTTCAGGCACTTCTTTAAATCTTTAAATACAGTACGTGTGTGTGTGTGTGTGTGTGTATTGTCTGTCGAAAGGTCACAGGACTGAAGTCATCAGCCATGAACAATTGAACGTGATTGTGTCTGTGGCGTGTTTACTTTTCAGGAAAAGTTTTTCTTGTTATGGCAGGATGTGAGTGACGGGGTCGACCGTGCGTCCCCAGTGCATTTACGGACATAATGTCATAATCAGACTTGTCTGGCAACACTTAAGTGTTTGCCTAAACAAGCAGCCGAAACGGGCACAAACGAGCAAAATCCAGGATCTGCTGCAAGTGTATAAGTGTGTTCGTGAGTGAGTGTGCGTGTGTGTGTGTGTGTGTGTGTGTGTGTGTGCCATACCTTCCCCGGCGTAAGCAGGTGTGTGCGTTGGATTCAGCCCCCATTACAAGTCTCATAAATACCATCTGACACGGCTACAGCAGGCGGCCTTCGGTATAAAACTCTGCTCCTGTGGCGTGAGCATGCAGCCCCTTCAGCACAATACAAATTATATTATAGCTGCACTTCAGCCCTCTGCCCCGGGAACCTCACACACCCACACACACACACACACACACACACACACACACACACACACACACACACAGTCACCGAAAGACACTTTAAGTTTACACCAGATTTAATGGTTAAGACATAAGGAGTTGTGGAGCGTAATCCACTTTACATCCTTAAACTTTTATGGAAACCGGGGCACATTCGTTGGCCAGAAGGTGTCCTAATATTATTCATAATAATAATAACAAGAAGAAGAAGTATTTGTCGGGCAGCGTTTCCCCTCTTTGCTCCTTCGTCTGGGTGACATTTCAGTCGACTGGCGATCTGAACGCACTTGACATTTAGCTAAACTGCGCTTCGGAAAGTCCTGCTTTGTCCCCTCTGTTTTCTTCCCCCTCCTCCCTGCATTGTGCGACTGGGTAAACAGGGACACACTCACACACACACACACACACACACACACACACACACACACACACACTAACAATTGTGTATATCCTCACACGCATGTACATCTTGGGAGTTTGCGTTGTGCGCCCAGCAGGGATTGGGGTTCATGCCTTTGTCTTTCGTTGCCTATAGAACCGAGCAGCCTTGGAATTGTTGATTTTCCCCCAAACACACCTGTAAAAGGGAAAGCCGGCTTTGCATCTCATTACGCTCTTAAAAATAGGCCAGCGGTTCTCACAGTCTCTGTTCACGGAGGATTTCCTGTGCAGACATTAGGAGTTGAAACAAAAAGTAGGTGCGAACGATTTCTGTGCATCCAAAAATACGACTCGTTTGATCTGTAACTGAAGATCATCTCGGATGCTTTGAGGGAAATGTTCCCCGATTTGCGCCGTGGGACCAACATCTTCGGAATCGTTGCTGCTGCTGCTGTTGTTGTTGTTGTTGTTGTTGTTGTTGTGTTGCGAGGTGAAGCTCTTTGAAAATGTGTCCGTCATCCCAGACGTTCCCGCTGAACTGTCAATCCAACGGCTGTAAGTGCGTGGGGACGATGGTTCTCGCCAGCTCTCCGGCGCCCCGGGCGCACGACTCTCGTCTCGCAGCTTGACGCTCTGCCTCGCCGACAGCCGCCGTCCGGCCGCCCAGACGGCAGCGGCGTGGTCTTCATTCAGCGAGGACACAGCCTCGCCGTGCCAAAGCCGAGGCTTTGTGCCAGAGAGCGGCTGCTGCCGCCAACTTCTGACATACAGTAGATGAGCGGGTTTTTTGTACAGTGGGTCTGATTGGGTCATATGATGTAAGATGGTGGGAGGGTGAAGTGGCTGGCCGGGGTTTTGGAACGATGGAGATATCGTGGGTGTCGGGGGGAGGGGGGGGGGGGGGGGGGGGGGGGGGGGGGGGGGGGGGGGGGGGGGGGGGGGGGGGGGGGTGTCTCTCCTCGCTCCATCTGTGCTCCGATTAAGAAATTAGACTGCTGATACACAGACTCATTCATAAGAGCTGGATCTTCAAGGATTATGGGAGTTTGCACAGGTGGATTAGTACAGATATCTTGATACAGTAGTAAAAGCCATGTTTTTGTATTAGTTGGATTGTTTATGATGCTTTACGAGCAGTATAGTTAAAGATTGGGCTGAAATCCGACTCTTATTTCTGTCTTAGAAAAACCTGCCGATTTGATTTTCTTTGGGAAAATTGGGAAAATTGGTGAAGGAGACATCTTCAGACGGCTTGTTTTGTAGACCATCCTCACATTTGAGGAGCTGAATTATGACTCAATTAATCGTCAAACGGCCGTGGATCAATTTTCAGTTTATAGATGAATTGATTTTTTGGGATCTTTTTAAGCCTGAGTTGAAAGTATAATTCAATTCTCCACGTTTATATCCGCAGCTCAGATGGTGCAAAAATGCTTATTCCACAAAGCAAATCTAAGTAAACAATAATCACAACTTCCAAGAAAAATGTTTGGGGCGTAATTATGAGACAGATTCGAAACAAATCTCACCCAGATTAGATTTGATTCCTCAGAAAGTGTTTGCGACTTTGCCAGAGCGGAGTACAACCCCCCCCCCCCCCCCCCCCCCCCCCCACACACACACACACACACACACACACACACACACACACACCACCACCCGACCCTCTCTCATCTGTGCTGGTAGATAAAGAGGCGACGCAGGAAAATAAATAAGTAAATAAGACAGAACCAGAAGACAGATATGGTTTGATACTATTGGGGGGGGTTCTCATACCCGTTAGTGCAGAGTAAACACTTTGACTGATGTTGCCTTACAGTTGACCTCGGTGGGTCCGGGCAGCCGAGGTCAGCGGTTGTTATCCCACAGCGTTTTTTGACGTGACAGCGTTGAAGTGTGCGCTCTGTCGTGTTTACCCCAAAAAAGCTCAAGGCAGCAGACCCACACCGCCCGAGTCTCCCCCTGGTCGAGCCTCGAGCATATACACCCCCCCCCCCCCCCCAAGAAGCTCTCGTCGAGACGCACACGCCAATGTTTTCATGCAATATCAAATCTCAAAACTGATTTCTAAACAGCTCTTTGTAATCAGCCAGAGTCTACGGCTCCTGCGACCTATTTCCCAGGGAGTTTTTGGGCCGGGAGAGGACGCGAGCACGAGTGTGATATGAATACTGAGCAGGTGAGAAGAAGAAGAGGAGGAGGAGGAGGGAAATGTACTTTAGTGGAGCTAGAGGAGATCATGACCGCCGGGGGCCACAACATGGGCTGACGGAGATGATTATTGATAAGATGAAAGTGTTTTTAATACCGTTGACAACGCACAAGGGAGAGGACGGGTTCATTGTGCAGCCCGCATTTTGTAAAACATGAATGAAGGTGATTCGAATGGCATCTGTCAAGTCCATGATCTATTTGGGAACACTTGCAATTCGTAGAGGAATAAACTCTGACCGTCTCGGATAGGCTCAAGATGAACACATAGTCCCGTCGGTCATGCCAGGAGTACGGCGTTCATTGAGTCTCAAAATTTGCGAGCGCACGACACGAGAAGCGTGAGACGAAAAAAAACGGCGGCTGGGACGAGCGTGAGCCCCCCCCCCACGCGCTCGCAACCGCTCGACGCCGCCAGACAGTCGCTGGCTTTGTCACGTTGAGTTTTGAGACTTTGGAGGCGGGGACAGTGGCTGATGCTGCCTTCCTGTGATTGGTCACTTTGGACTCTGATCTTCTGATCCTCCGATCCTCCGACCTCTTTCCTCGGCAGCAGAATCATCAAGAATATGTCGGAGTTGTCATCTCGGCCTCATTGGACTCAACAGTTTCACCCTCAGCATCTGCAGATGAAGGAGGTTTGACAGAGGGCACATTAACCTTGTTGCCCCCCCTCCCTCCCCTCTCTCTCATCCAGTGCAGAGTGACAGGGAAGATGGAAGACAGAGAGAAGGGGGCGGGGCCTCGTGTGTTAAAGGTCACAAGGCAGGACTGAACCCGGAGCACGGCGAGAGTACATGCATCAGTCCACTGGGCAGCCTGGACAGATCATCTCTCTCTGTCACTTTGTTTTGTAATATCACACGATCTAATAGTATATAATATAATGGGATGGAGGCCACAGGTCAAGTTCAGCTGCATGTAACAGCCCCCCTTCTGGAACAGGAAGGGATTTCCTGTCAAGGACGCTTTGGACAGGTTGTTGTGTTTTTGAACCCAGCTGTTCTGGTTTAGTGTCACTCCAGTGTTCACAAAACTCCTGCCGGCCTTGTGACGAAACCCCGACAACTGTAGGGCTGCAAGTTACAACAATTATTTATATTATATATTAAACTACCAGTTATTTTCTTAATTGGCATTAAAAATACAACCTGGCATGAGATTTAAGCCTCTGTATGCGTTTTCACTCATGAGGATTCTCTGTCTAGTGTTATGTGATACGAAACGTAATATCTTACATGAGAAATATATGTCACAAGGGTACTGTGTGGTTTTTTTCTAATTTTCTAACAGGCAAAATCAGTTTGTTTTTTTCACGCTATTCCTCAAATTTGGTGATTTATGATCATCAGATTGGAACCTGGCCATCCTCCCCGGGGATAAACTGCTCTCTGGATGTTCTGTTCTTTTGGACCTTTTTACATGGAAGATCACAGGGAGGGGAAACCAAATGTGAGAACCTGTTGACAGCCAGTGACTCACAACAAAAAAGAAATCCACCTGACAAGTGTGGTACGTCAGATCTGTATCAGTGTCGCCTGCCGCGTGGATGCATACGGAAGACTCCCGACACCCCACGACATTACAAATCCAACGTGCAGTGATCGCGGCGGCGGCGGAGAAAATACCAACACCGGGGCGTCCACAGCGCAGCGATGACCTAGATTTGCTCTCCAACGGCAAAACAACAGAGGATCCTGAGGGGGCTGCGAAGACAAATAGCAAATCCCCCCCCCCCCCCCCCCCAGTACCTCTGCGGCTTTTACGAAAGTGTCTGTCTGTTGTTTGTTCTGTCGATCTGCGCACGGCAGGGAAAGTGTTGGCGGAGGCACATCTCACGGGATAATGAGCCGGTTGAGAGGACGTCCTGCTCCAGATGTGCGCCGGGTCTGACAGGCGAGCTGTTTGTGTTTGTGTTTTTAATGGTGGCATTTAGCTGGCGTTCGTATCCTGATTGATTTGGGTTATGTTGAAAGAGTAGAATAAATCTGTATTCGTGAATCAGTGTGAATACGATCTGAATCAGTTTGTTTGGAAACTGGCACAAACCCACGTTGATTCCAGATCCACCAAACGTCTACTGGCCCGAGAGGGACCAACCAAAACACTGGTCTTTAAAGGCCCAGAAGCGATACATACATCTAAATGGTTTATTTGCTTGATAATTATTTGGATTATCAACTTATCATTTCCATTTTTTTTAAAGGAAAGCAAAAATCCTTTCTTGAATGTAAGTTTTCTTTTCCTTCGCTGTTCTTTGTCTTATATGGCAGAAAAGTGAATTTTTAGACAATGTATAGACTAAACAATCAATCGAGAAACATTCTGCCAAGAAATTATTTTTCTTTTTGCATAATTTGCATTATCCTTCTGGGAGTAGTGGCAGAAGAATCTTTATCAGGCCTTTAAATGCAACGGTGCCAGACTTTTCTCCATAAGTACAAAACCAAAAGCGTGCAAATAAAATATTACTCTGCATGTTGTTATTTAACTGTACTTAGAGAAGAGCATTGCTTATACTGGAGACTGATGTCAGGTACTAATTTAAAGGCCAGCATTGACCGATGTATACATCAGTCCACCTCTCGCAGGTACAAGAAGACAATATACCTGGTTATTGATTTTTCAACAGAGGCGCCCCTTGATGGTGTACAGTGCAAATCGTTGTGTTATGTCGAGTGTATAATTGGTTGATATTTCATCAAAAGTTGTGATCGATGATCAGGCCACTAGCTTGAGCACCAGCGAGCTGCTTTTACCACAAGTGTAAATTCTTAAATGAAGGAATAAATTCTTAAAGTCAGTTTAACCAAGAGACCGGAAGACTCATGTTAAGAGAGCAGAGTTCTTTTGCTTGTATTAAGCACAACTCCCTTACATTTTAGCCTATTTCTTCTAGTTTCAAGGCTTCGAGTGTCTATATTTGTAAGCTAGTTTTGAAAATTCTAGACAAGCAAAATTGGCTAAATCCATTGGCAGATTTATGTTGTTTCTCAGAACAAGAACATTTTTTTCAAATTGAAGGATATTTGGCTTATAGGGTTGTTTTTTGCAGTGTTGGCTCCAGTCACTGTTGCATTTCCACCACAAGCCCGCGGCCCTGCTCTCCTCTGTCCTCCAGTCCTCCGTCTCTGTCATGTGGTTAAACAGCATGTGCTCAGTCAGAACCCCCCCCCCCCATCATGAGGTGGCCTCTCCGTGCTCTGCCGCTGCCTCGCTCCCAGTCAATGTGCGGCGGCGGCCGGAGAAGCGACCTTTCCGACCTCTTTAGCACTGATTGGCGGAGCGCGGCTCTCGGCTCGGCTGCACTCGCTCCTCCCGGGCCTCTCCGGTCTCTTACACTGAGACGTGGCCGCTCACTGCCAGAGTAACCATCGGCACGTTGGTGGCCACCGGCCACACTTCATGTCCGTCTACTTTGTGAAACAGAATCAGCAATTGATATCAAGGGAAACAGAAAAAAAGCTTTCTGTCTTGGACTGTAGCTTGAGAATCTTTTTTGGAATGTTGAGGTTCCTTTGCATTAAAAACCAAATACTTTGCGTCCTTGACCAGCGACCATTCAGTCAGTAGCAAAGGTGAAGTACAAAAGCTGTCTTCAGTCATGAAAGGCAAACTCCTGGGTCGAGGGGTCTGGCAGGAAAAGTTCTGTAAAACGTCCGGAGCAACGTTTTCAAGACACTTGTGTTCTCTCGCACAGCCTCTTCAGGAGTTCCGAGCATGTCCGCTTGTTTTTAAACTCTACGAAACACCAGAAATGCTGTAATGCCTAATTCCAGACACTGAATGTGAGGCCTGTACATTGATCTTTGGGTGGAAGTACACATTTAGCCTTATATTTTATTCGTATTTCTCTGTGTCCTGCTGTAAACGGCTCTTCTGACGACTGTGCAAGGAAAGGGTTGGCGTCACTTCCTAGAGAGAAGGTCTCGCGACCGGAGTGCATCAGGTGACGTGGAAAGCGGCAGGTTCCGACCTCGTCCCTTATCGATCCGATGGTTTCTCGTATCCGCATCACATATGCAAGGAAATCTGTCACTGAGGAAAAAGAATAGAGCAGCCGCAGCAGCTGGTGCACCGGATTTCAAACTGCTGCTTGGCTCCAGAGAAACCCTCCATTATCTGAGCAATACTAACGACGTCTGACTCCGAACAAGGTCCTCTCTCTCTCAGGACGGCAGCCTGCTGCAGTGAGGTGTCACTCCGAGGGCCGGGAGGACGCTGCACCTCCTTGACCCTGTCACGCTCCAGGTGCCAGAACTCATCTACTCTGAAGCGTAATTCTTTTGCCGGAGCTGTAGAAACAGTGTTTTCAGTAAACGCTTACAGGACGGAGTGCTGCAGACCCCCCCCCCGACTGGTTTCGCTCAAGGGGCAACTGCAGGTGAATGCCGCAAAGACGGACCGCTGATTCTACTCCACAGTCCTTTGTGACTGTGTCTGTAATGCATGTTGTCGTATCCTGGCCTCAGGGTGTGTCGGTCTTTTCCAGTAAAGTACGTTTCAGAGCAGTTGAGTAGGCGAGAGACTCGCAGCTCTGCGGACAGCGAGACATCATTGCGCCGGCTCCGTTTACAGTCGTCGTTGTTATCACAAAAGAATCCTTAAGGACCAACTATATTAATTCCCAGCAGCTGTGGTTACATTTGAATTCACTCCACACTGGGACATCCTGATTGGTTCCGAATCGGCCACGACTGGACTTCAGCGGTGAAGGCAAAACGTTGTGAACACTTTCATTAAAGCCCCAGTGTGTCATTGTTTTGTAATTTTCTGGCGGCATCTGGTGGCAAGGTTGCAAAACGCAACCGACTGAGCGACCGACAGGGGACACTTTATGGCGCCGCACCGCCGATTCCATTTCCGGTTTTCGACGCAAGCGCAACGTATTCTGGAACATACATATATGAACACATAGTTATAATATTTTCAATTTCTGTGACTGAGTTCTTCTAAATATTACAAACCGTGGCTTTAAGTATTAGTTCCACTTCGTCAGCGGACGAAGGAAGGAAACCTTTCGTCTTACTTTACACTTTTTTTTCTTTTCTTCTCGTGGCGTTTTCTGTAACTAAGCAACCAGCTGCGGATCAGACAATCTGCTTCCTGTTTACACCGGCACGCACACACTCACCCATCCGTGAATGGTCACGTGATGTGCGTTTTCAGGTGCGTTAGTGTGGACGGTAGTTTTAGCTTGATCATTTTAAATTGTTTAACGAAAAACATTAAAACGTGGTGATGGAGCTTCACTTTGTCCTTTCACGTTTCCCCACAGCGAGCACGAGTGCTGGGCCATTGGCCACAAGGGGCACTTGGAGTGACATAGTGAAAATGTACGCTTTGAGTCTTTTTCAAAAATAAAAAGTCAACCGCTCCACACTCGTCGACCTTAAGGACAGACAGGACAGATTCTGGCCTTGAACGAAAATGACGCCATCGCGGCAGCGGGCGAAGGGAACAGGGAAATGAGTGTTTCTGAAGGGAACCTGTTTACTGAAGGTCACGCTGCGCACGCACTGCACTCTATTTGTGCCCATAATAAAATCAAAGAGTCACATCCAGGTGATTTATGGACAATATATAGCCTGTCACGAAACCTAGGAGAGAGCGCGCGCGCACACACACACACACACACACACGCGCGCGCGCACACACTCGTTTAGCCAGCCAACAAGATTAAATGTCTTGGTCTCGGATCTCACGTCTGTCAAAGTGGAGACCTACATAAAAATGGAATTACGAAAAGAAAGGAAAGTGCCAGTGTACTAGTTTCTCTTAATGCTCTTTCTCCAGCTCTCTCTCTCTCCTTCTCACACACACACACACACACACACACACACACACTTCTCTCTCTCTCTCTCTCGCTCGCTCGTTTCCTGCGTCTGTGAGTAACAGCTGGGCTTCTTAGGTAAATTGAATCAGCCGCTCCCCGGTCGGCCGGGCTCTTGTGTGGCCCCTGGCGTGGAAACTCAAGCCTTAAGATTGATTTTCACCCACTCTCTCTCTCTCTCTCTCTCTCTCTCGGTCTGCTTCCCTTCCTATCTTTTTGCTCATGCTCGTTGTTTCACAGCCGGTCTGACTAGACGACTGGATCCAGTCCGGTGAACGGGCCGCTGCCCGCCGGAGCCTTTCAGCCCGTCACCATGGTCTTCCTCCGTACGTCCGTACAGTACAGTTCTGTCCGTGACTGTGTCAGTGTCACTGTACACGTTAAGTGTCTTCTGGGAGCGGAGCTTGCGTTACCTCCCCCTCGCCTGTGATCCCGCGGGTCTGCTTCAGAGACTAGAAGAAGAAGAAGGAGAAGACAGGGTCAGTCCAGCTCCTGGTAATCTCCTATTCTCTGGAGTGGCAGCCTTGAGACGGCACACACACACACACACACACACACACACACACACGCGCGCTCCTATCTCCTCGAGCTATTTTCTGCCTGACTTCAGGCGCTGCCCTCAAACCTGTCCTCCATCTAAGCCCGTGGACTCGGAAGGTTATTAAAGAGATATTTCACCAAAAATCCAGCCGCTCGTTCCCCACGGCTGTTTGTCCGTCCTGCCGCAGGGAATCGGGTCAGACGCAACCACAGTGGCACACACACACACACACACACACACACACACTGATGTTACACCAGCACTCAGTCCATCGGCTGCGGTGTTCGTCCAGGATACTATTTTGAAGGGGTCCTGGGATTTAAACACAACAATATTGGTGTAACAGTAATATACCTGGTCTTAACCATACTGGCATATGTTTGTTAGTGAAGGTAATTCTGGTAGAAAATAATAATAATTTTAGAATTTGTATTATTAGAAGATCTGTCAGTTTGCTTCTTTCTCTAGATTACAAAATAAATGTGACACTCTTCAGTGCTTACGGTATATACATCTAATTCCCATGTCACTTTTGCCCCCCCCGCCCCGTTTTTTACACAAACACAATATGATACATGTTAGCCCCCGTTCCGGGGGGATCGGAAATCTGTTTTTTTTTCCCGCTGTCAAACCTGTCAGATTCACTCTTCACTCCAAAAAGCTGATTTCCTCTTTTTCATATAATTTTTAATGGAAATATTTGTTGTTTTCATGTCTATTTTTGGTTGTTTTTCCCTCTTGACTAAATGATAATCAGATAATTAAAAGAAAAAATAACCCGGTGATTAACGACAGACTCGCGCTGTAATCTCCTCTGAAGTGTGTGAGATGATTCATGGCGTCTCATTTTCTCTGACCTTGTGTGAGTGTTTGTCTGATCGCCGACTTAATCGACGCGCGGCAGATTAAAAAAAAGAAAAAGTGTACGAGTGAACGAACAGTAACTGTACACAAAGGAATCGTGCCGGATAGATTTAACTGTATGAAACCCCTTTAATCCCGGGGGTAGAGCTGGTATGGATGGCCTTTTGGCAGCGGTGATCAGTGCGAGTGTGTGTGTGTGTGCGTTTGTGTGTGTGTGCGGCTCCTGGTGCGGCAGATTAATACATGTTCTGTACTATTGAATTGAATGTAATCCGGAGCGTGATCTGCAGCCGATGTGGTGAAGGTAACGCCCCGTCACACAGGACGTACGAGTGAGGACGAGTGTGTGGTTTAGAGAGAGAGAGAGAGAGTGTGTGTGTGAGTGTGTGTGTGTGTGAGAGTGTGTGCGTGCGTGCGTGCGTGCGAGTGTGTGTGTGTGTGTGTGTGTGTGTGTGTGTGTGTGTGTGTGTGTGTGTGTGTGTGAGTGTGTGTGTGTGTATGCGTGTGTGTGTGTGTGTGTGTGTGTGTGTGTGTGGGTGAGTATGACTGTGCAGGTTATGTCTGCCGAGCTCATCCCTCACACACACACACACACACACACACACATATGAAACATCGACACACACACACGCCGACAGGCCTGTCGAGTGGTGGTCGTCTCGACGTGAGTGCCCCTGTGACTCTCTCAAGTGGACCGGCGGCAGGGAGTTTCCAGCAGCCGCCTGCTGACACCGCTGAACGCTTCTTCTCGCTTCCTCGACGTGAATCGGAAGCGAGCAGGTGACGAGCGAGAAAAGGAATCAGTCCATTAGGGGCCTGAGAGCAGACGCACAGACTCTGTGGCGAGATGCATTTAGCGCGGCGCGGTGTAGATTTTCTGTTTTGTCAAAGTGCCTGTGATGCTCCTTCGAGGTGAAGGCTGATCTAAATTCTAAAGCAACAGTAGAGCTGAGAGTGGAGGACGAGGTCGAGAGGGGAAGACGGGGCGGGGGGAAGGTACAAGGGTAACAGGAAGTGACCACTCAACACACCCCCACACACACACACACACACACACACACACACACTTCCCTGTATGTCATTTCCTGTATGTGGAAGTCTGCCAAGTCCAATTGTGTTCATGTTCGATTTTGTCACAGAGAGAGGTGGAGGTAATGTGTGTGTGTGTGTGTGTGTGTGTGTGTGTGTGTGTGTGTGTGTGCATCTATCTGTGTGTGTGTGTGTGTGTGTGTGACATGTTTTATGGTGCATTGCAGGGCTTGATGTGTCGATTTGTAGGTCAAAGTTCTGTTTATACTTGTGTGTGTGTGTGTATGTGTGTGTGTATATGTGTATGTGTGTGTGTATATGTGTGTGTGTGTGTGTGTGTGTGTGTGTGGGCGTAAATTCCTAATAGCGCTGCGTTAGTGTGTGACCCAGTTGTTGTCAGAGAGAGTTAAATCCCGCTGATTGTGCAGTTGTCACACACACACACACACACACACAAGCAGTGGATGGAGTGTGTGTGTGTGTGCGTGTCTGTGTGTGTGTGTTTTGTCAGCCGGGCAGCGGTGGTGTAAGTCAGTGTGGCGGGGGGACGTCAAAGATGCGTCAGTTTGTACAAACACAGGCTCAGCGGGACTTTGTGGGGGACGGGCGACTACAAAACCAACTCCGTCTCCCGCCGCGGAACTCCTCTCACAAAAGCCCCAGATTCTTTTGTCTTGTCGCGCCCCCCCCCCCCCCCCCCCCCCCCCCCCCCCCCCCCCCCCCCCCCCCCCCCCCCCCCCCCCCCTCACTGTGGGGTCAGAGGTCAGAGTTGCAGGGTCGCACGCAGAGAAATGCCCTGGAACCAGCGGCGGCAGCGGCGACTCGGAAGACTTTTCACTTGAAGACATTCGACAATTAAGGCTCGTTCTGCTTTAATCTTGAAGGGGGGGGGGGAGAAGTTCCCTCTTCAACTCGCAGCCCTACTGTAAAGATACTTTTTAAAATGTATTTTCACAAAGCGCTTGTCCTCAAGACGTCCTCACACCCGTCAGTGTTTGTATGACTCACCGGTGAACTCTCTGATTCCACTGCAGACTACTGAGGTGTGCGCGGCGGGGTTCGACCGAGATCAGAGCCGAGAATCATTATGTAATACCCCCGTGTGCTGCCGCCGCCCCCCCCCTCCTGTAGAGAGTGAATCATCACACACACACACACACACACACACAAATACAGCATGTACCAGTGTGTGTACATCATTAACACGACTCAAAACGGACGCGCGGTACACACACATACACACCGGATGTCAGTCACACAGGCCCGTGTGCTGCTGTGGTTAAACACGCGTCCATCACACGATTTGATGGGCGGCCGTGGCTCGTGTGGGTTGTCCACTGACTAGATGGTCGGTGGTTCGGTCCCCGCCCACCCCAGTCCTCGGCGAGAAGGCGAGAGAAGCGGCTGTCTACACAGTTAAAATATATATATATATATATACTGTATATAGTAGCTGTGGGAAAGTGACATCAGCCACCTGTCGGCTGTAAGTCACCTACTGACGCCTGGGACGTTTGAAAACAAGGTAAAAGTCACTTCAGGTCTGTTTCTTTTTACAAGCGGCTTGTGAGAAAACTCTGTAAATGTAATATCCACCATCAGGAAACATAAAACTACACAACAGTTATGAATTATCGTAAAGGTTGTAAAGGGAAACGCCCCCTCTCTTTGTTCCTCTTTGCCTCTTGTATGTTTAATGTAGACGTGAAAAGACGGGGCCGCGTATGGACCGTGTCCCCCGGAGGAGGCGGCCCCTGAGTCGGGACATTCCTGTTCCTTATAATAATAGTAAACTTTATTTATATTGCACCTTTCCTAAGTAATGTCTCATCGTCCATCGATCAGTTGTTTGGTCCATAAAATGTCGATGGTGTTCCTCCCAAAGCAAAGATATTCAGTTTCCTGTCACAGAGGAGCAAGATAGGAGGAAGATATTCACGGTTAATGAGCTGAAATCAGAGGATTTTGACTTTTTCTTCCCCATAAAAAACTACTTGAACCGATGAATCGATGATCAAAATAGTTGGCGACTCATTTTGTAGTGGACTACTCATCGATTACCTGCTGCAGCTCTACTTCACCTAACTGATATAAAGTTTCTCACTGTGACATTTTTGGAATATTTGACTGCAACACCCACATTTTCAGTGGACGTACAAAACGGCCCCATCGCCAGTTGGAGTATTAAGTCGTGTGTGGACTCCTCACAGACTCAGTCGGGGCGGGGGCGGGGTGGGGCGGGGCGGGGCGGGGCAGACTGACCTGCCAAACATACATAATAGATCAAATGCCAAGAATGTGTTGCCGCTTTTACTGCGACTGTGACAATTGTACATTTTAAGCCGTTTGATTTTTTTTTTGTTCGTTTTTCCTTTCGAGAGGCTTCACACCTGTGAGCGACAGCGCTCAACCAATCAGACGCCTTTGTGCAGAGCAGTGCAACGGGCCAGTCATTGAGCCACACGGTGACGAAACGTATCTATTCAGAACCGAGTGTCCTTCATCGTTTCTCTTTCCGTCTCAGTCTGACAGAGGTGCACCAACCTGAGCCGCGTTGTTGAATCTACGATGAAGATATGTGCAGTGACAGTGACGATATATATCTTTCCATTCCATCAGTTTTACCGTACAGTTCATAATGTGTTACGGGGCAGTTAACTCTTCAACGTCCCCGGAGGAGCACGACGCTGAGAATCGGTTTTATGGCACCGTTGGATTTTTATGTGACTTCTCTGGATTTGCTAAAGACGCAAAATCCATTTCTTTTTTGACATATATTGCTTAGTTAATTACCACATATATTCATGTTTGTCAATATTAAATATATATGCTGCACGGGGGGAATGTGACTGTTGCCGCTTGTTGTGTTTTGAAGAAGCAGAGATTGAATTGCCGTCTTCAGTATATCAACCAGGTTTAATGTGCTGCTCTTTTGCTAGTTCGTGCTTTTGTTCTCGTCTATGTATTTTTAATAATTCCCCACATTATTGCTGGTGTTTTTGTTGTCATGACACGTTAACTACGGTGTATAAAAGCTTCGGTTGGCCCCACGTTCCCGGTCTTTTGTCCCGGTGTAGGTTGCAGGACTAATGCAGAATTCACGGGCCGTCCGGTGATTCTGTTGTTCCTCTACTGTTCTCTGCTGGGGGGTCAACTCTGGGGGGGGGTCTGATTGAGCACCTGGGCTGAGCAGGAAGCAGCTGGAGAGCCTTGATTACTCTGGACACACACACACACACACACACACACACACACACGTACGCACGTACGACTTCATTGACCTACCAGGGTGAATTATAAGATATTTTAAAGAGGATCTGAATAGTTATTAAAGGTCGTCTCTCTCTCTCTTTCTCTCTCTCTCTCTCTCTCTCTCTCTCTCTCTCTCTCTCTCTCTGTCACAGTAAAACACACACACATATTTTAAAATAAGATATTTTAAAGAGGATCTGAATAGTTATTAATGGAAAAACATGCATGTAAAGGTTGTATCTCTCTCTTTCTCTCTCTCTCTCTCTCTCTGTCACAGTAAAACACACACACACACACACGAACGTGCACGTGGCAGATGCTCTGTCTCGCCTTTAGTAGAATTGAGGGCGGCTGACTTTGCTGGCTGCAACCAGAGGGATGTGTGTGTGTGTGTGTGTGTGTGTGTGTGTGTGTGTGTGTAGCTGTAGTGAATGTCCTGCTCTGCAGTGTGTGTGTGTGTGTGTGTGTGTGTGTGTGTGTGTGTCCATAGATTGTCGGTGCTTGTGTTAAAAGCCAGCGCGCGGATGGAAACACGGTGCGTCGTGCCAGGGGGGAAAGAAGTGACCACACCCCTCTGCTCCTGTCTGGGTCGGATGACGCAGCCTCGGTCTCTACCTCATCGTGTTGACTTTAACACAGAGAGACGCCTCGAGATCATGACTCAGCGCTGAACCGTTTACATCTTCCAGACCTGCGGCCAGACCGCGGAGACCGAACACAAACTGACGCTAACGTTCACGTGTACTGGTCGATTTGATCGATTGGGATGAAGCATTGGAAGACTTGTGGTGGAAAAACAAACCTGGATATCCTCGTTAGGAAACGGAAGAGATGGGTCGCCGGTCCCTTTACAGCAGGAAGCAACAGAACTCGTGGGAAATGTTAGTTAGGTTTCTTTTTGTCTCTTTTAAAATCTTAGTAATTTGTTTTGTCAAACATTTGTGAAAAAATATCTTTGACAGAAGTGTCAAATCCTGACATTTGTCAATCGACTTATGAATTTATAGAAAAGTTGTTGCATCTCCAAACTTTAGCACTACCAACACAACTGGCTTTTAAATAAATCTTTATCCTGACTCAGGTTGTTTACGGTGAAATACATTTTTGATGTTATCGTCGACTGGTCTGGCAAAACGAAATTGTGATTCTGTATTCTGATATGATATAATTAAAGGAAAATAGACGGGAAATTAATAATACAAATATTTTTAGTCCAAGTCGATACATATTACTTTAAATAAAAGACTTTATATGATATTTTTGTCCCACAACATTATCTATTTGTGTCATTCAAAGGACGAGGAAATGTGTGACTGTCCCTTTAAATGGGCCGACTGCGCAGCTGCTCACCATGTTGAAGTCTGGTCACATCTAGTAGCAGACACACACACACACACACACACAGGCGCACACGCACACACACACACACACAGGCGCACACACACACACACACACACACAGGCGCACACACACACAGTGGGGTAATTGTCTGTTAGGGGCTTGGCAGAGGTCCCATCCTACACAGCTGCACTGGGTCAATACACACACACTGACTGACACACACACACACACACACACACACACACACACACACTGGTTGTGGTCGTGTCGTACAGTCTGACGTTTCACTCGCATGTCTTTCTGTGGGACTTTTCAATAACGGGTGATAAATAAGGGAGATGACTCGTCTTCATTCACGTCCATTTCAGCGTGTTTGCTCAGCTGCTGACGTTCATCGTCGAGTCGTTAACCAATGACAGATCGTGATGAGCTACATTCTCCGGTTTAATATGCTCGGCAACTGTTCAGGTTATAGAATATTCCATGTAGTGTTGATCGATGTGTTAGACCTTCCGTCTAGCGCCACCATGGGGTTGGATTTTTTTAGTTTTTCCAATGTTTTAAATCAATTTTTTTATTCAAATGCAAAAAATGAAACTTTCCATAACTTAACGGTATCTGCATTTATGTTTGCCGATTTGAAGACTTTTTAAATACAGACCAAACAATGAAAAGATGTGCACATATGATTACCTTTTTACATATAAAGATTTCTTTATCTTTCTTAATTCAAGTTCTAAATATTTGTATTTATTATTTATGATTATTACATAATAAAGGTTATTGTTAAGCTTTTAAAAGTCATACCTCAATTACATTTCTTTTTCATAAGAGTTTGATGATGAGTCTTTGCCGTTTTTATTTATTTTATTTTTTTTGCATAGTAACGACCAATGTCGGTATCAGAAATATTTCACTCCCCAATATTGGTATTGGCATCGGTTGCCAAAAAATCCATATCACTTGGGCTCTAGTCCCACACTCAATTTTATGACCAAATATGAAAATACCAAATATGGAAAAGCAAATATTATTCCCATCAACCTCAGCTGCACTTTTGTTTTCGTGCGACTCAGCGAATGTTTGCCCGTCGACCTGCTGGAGGTGAACCGTCGTGTTGAGCTAACACCGTAGCATTTAGCTCAAAAGCCACAGAACCTATGGACTCTGGTCAGAGCCAATATAATAATATGATAATGTGTGG
The DNA here is from genome assembly GCF_022379125.1 of Scophthalmus maximus. Taxonomy (NCBI): domain Eukaryota; kingdom Metazoa; phylum Chordata; class Actinopteri; order Pleuronectiformes; family Scophthalmidae; genus Scophthalmus; species Scophthalmus maximus. The sequence continues at coordinate 24,817,922 of NC_061519.1, forward strand.
TATTGTATCTGCAGACCTTCTATTTTTAACCGGCCTCCCTCCCGCTGCACAGCGGATGACCTTTGACCCAGATACGCAGCCATGTGGTCCAGTCAGGGTTGTTGTGTTGTCGGACGCACATGATCCCCCCCCCGCAGGGTCACATGTCCTGATGTGGTTCACTGATGCCAACGCTGGAGAGAGTCAGATGCTCTGCGATGTAACTGTTGGTCGACGACGTTTTTTTTTATTCAGTCAGTGAAAGTTTGGAAAAGGAAAATACGGCGTGAGCAGTTCAGTTCGTACAGCCGTTTACAGTACAGGGTGACGTCGCTGCGTCTGTGTAAAAGGTGTTGTTGACATTTATTTATGTTTTTTAATTTCTGTAAGGCTACCTCATGAAATGAGGGTCAGGTCATCTTAGGTCAGATGACGGCAGACAGGATATTGTGAATTCCATCCTCTGACGTATTACTCTCCGCCTGCGTTTTCCTGTTCCTTTGTTTTTAATTGAGAGAATGTTTCCTTCTACTGTACCAGAGACGTTTTGTTTGTTGTGTACCTTGGTTGTGCGTCACTTAGCCAACTTGTATTTCGGTGTAAGTGTCCATATTTTGGCCGTTTACATGTTCAGAAATATTAATTTGGGCTTTCATGCTGTCGTCTTCAAACCCACCGTGACGTCACTTATTATTTGGTGAACTACAGTTTTGAAGCCTCGAGTTTAGTATTATGATCAGCGAAGGTCTGACTGACAGCTCGTCCACCGAACCTGCAGCAACCTGCTCCCATAGGACGATTCTAGCCGTCAATCACACAGTATATCCACGCCCCCAATTTACCATATCGTCTATTTTCTCAAAGCTACATTGTGTAATATTTAGAAGAACTTATTCACAGAAATTGAATGTATTGTACCATAACTATGTGTTCTTATATGTATAATCAACTCTGAATGAGTTGAATATAGTGACATGAGGTGGACCCGACCTCCGTGTGTGAGTGGCCATGTTTTCTACGTCGTGTTGAACACGGTTGTTGAAACAAAACGGTTCCAGAATACGTCGCGTTCACGTTGAATTTTCAGACGCTGTCGGAAACCGGAAATGGAATCAGCGGTGCGCCGCCATAAAGTGTCCCCTGTCGGGTACCAACAGATGCCGAGAGAAAATGACATTACATTCAAAAGTATCCCAATGTGTTTTGAAACGTGTTTTGTTATCTGTTTTGTCTAAAAATATATATATCTGCTGACGTTGTCCAGAGATACTCATGACCCCATCACCCGTTGGATCATTTTCCCCTCTTTACCATATTTGGAAATATGAATCAGAAATTTAAAAAAAAAACAGAAGCTGGTCGAGAAGCTCCGGCTGCAGTTTGTCGTTTCTCATCACACCTCCGCTTGCCTCCATTAATCCATGGATTAATCATCATGTTTCATCATTGATTTGAAATGTAGGTAATATACACTTTAAGACAAGATTTGTCAGTATTAAAACTTAACTTTGGAGCAATAGTGGGGGGGGGGGGCTGTTATGAAACAGATTGTTAATCAGAGAGATTTGACGGCAGGAAGGGAGGAATGCTCTCGTCTAGACTTCCCTCTTCCTCTCCTCCGTACAGACCTCCAGATGGAGGATTAACAGTTCACTTGACGCATTGTCATGATGATGTGGACACACACGCTACACACACACACACACACACACACACACCATGGGCTTACACGCAAGAGAAAAGTTGTTAGACCCGTGTCTGTGTTACATCTCATGTGATGGGTGAAGCAGTTCTTTTCTTTTTTTTGCCTTCGCTGCCACGCCCAGTGCTGCCACCTGCTGGTTGCTGTGGTAACAACAGGGAGGGGGAAGGCATGGGCGCAGCAAAGAAAAAAAAAGGAGAAAAAATATGAATTTCTTCCGGATCGGTCGCAGTCGATGATGTGCTGCCCCTCGACCTGTTTGTCATTCAATGGCCGGACGTTGACCCCGGGAACGTTTACAGACGTTATAATAACGTAATGGCTCCTTTGAGGGATTCCAATCTCTGCGGGATTATGTGTCACTGATGATTTCACAACATAAACTTGTGGCTCAAGTTTTCATCTGTTATCTACGCTTTTTAATATTCGAGGACTTACTTGACAATCGATTGGCAACTGTTGTCTTCCGAAACAAGATGCGAAGGACATCTTATCTTTTTTGTTTTTTAGACGAACAGTTTCATCTGTTCATCCAGAACACAATTAGTATCTTAAGCAATACATTAGTTTCTGTGTTTCTGTAAAAACATGCAGGATATGATTTTGTTTCCCTTCTCCCAGACAGTGTTTGGGGGCATAACAGAACAAATGAAAAAGCAGCTACTAGTAAGTACAAGGAGAAGATCAGTAACGGAGAAACTACACGATTAAAATTGAATACGTAAAAGTAAAAGTGCTAATATATAAAAGTATGTGCAAAATGGAAATGTGTACAACAATCTGTCACTATCATATTCTATCATATATGATACGACGTATAAATATTGCTATAGTCAGCTGGAAAATGGGCCATGGTGACACACACACACACACACACACACACACATCCAAGGGTGCGTGTGCGTGTTGTGTGAGAGCGGTTTAACGCCGCTGCATGTACTGTACCTGACACAGCTTCTCATTTCATGCAGAGATGTAGAACTACACACACGCAGAGCTTGTTATGTGGTCTGGGACGTGTGTGTGTGTGTGTGTGTGTGTGTGAGTGGGGGTGTGTGTGTGTGTGCGTGCACCTGTCACCTGTGAACAAACAGCCTGGGCTTTCCTGCTCATTAGGCATCTTCAGCACCTCCGCCAAGACGCACAGCTTCCCTGCCGACACACACACACACACACACACACACACACACTCCCATACTCATGTAAGTTAAGTACACACATGCTGACAGTAAAAAGGCAATTATACCTACAGCACAGTGCTCAGCAACACGTACGTCCCTCACACACCTTCAAGTGTCCCACATCTACAGCTTTTCTGCTGCACACACACACACACACACACGACGTTCATTCGCGCCGGTCCAGTCGGTCCATTTGTCACCCTGAGCTCCCGTTAAGAGGCAGCAGCCCGCGGACAAACTCACTGACTTTGCAGCACAGTGTGAAATAGATTTGCTTTCTGAGGCTGATGAACAAGTGATTATTTTTTTCCCCCCGTGGCTGTAGTTCGTCCGTTTTTATGTCTTCTCCTCCTCCTCCTGCGCACACACACACACACACACACACACACACACAAGCACACACACACGAGGAGAGGAAAACTGCGTGTGAACCCGTCCTCCGGTCAGACTGATTGATACGATGTGACGACGATCAGCTGTGGATCAATCCCCCGCTGACGCTGGACTTCTGGTTTCAATTCAGTGAAAGACGCAGGAGTTTGATCGTTTATTGGGTTGGGGCTCATTCACTGAGCTTTGAGAATTTCCAACTTAAAGGATTTGTTATTTCATATTATAGGACATGTCATTGAGGACATGTCATTTAATATTTAAATGTTACACCAGACAAGTTATTCTCAGCCTGGAGGTCGCGACCCCCCGACAGGAGTCCCAATATACTGTCATTTCTGGGAGATGCAATTTATTTTAAAGCTAGGAATTGTTTTCACAGTCAATTGTCCGTAGCAGTGATGAGATCTGCTGTCGAATGGATGTGACAGTGTGTAGTCAAAGTCTGTGTGCACATTCCTGGACTAAATTTAAAAAAGATAAATCAATAAAAAAAGATTATGATAATTCCGGTTGGTCTCGACTCGAAAAGGTTGAGAGCTCCTGCACTTGATGAACATTTTCTATTACGTGTAATTTGAGTCACTATTTTATTTTGTCAAGTCCTTCGCCAGAATTCCAGTTAAAACCCTGTATTCTCCGTTCTGCATCGGCACAGTGCAGAGCAGCGGGCCGCTCCTCAGCACTGTGACTCCCGACGCGTGCGCCATAAAGTGTTGCGGCTAAAACCCCTCCCACTGTCCGTGGCGGTGCACATTTGGCTCATGCCCCGTCTCTCCGTCTCCTCCCACAGCAGTGAGCGACTTCAACAATGGCGTGGAGGCCAGTTCGGACTCTGACGACGAGGACAAGCTACACATCGTGGAGGACGAGGGCCTGCAGGAGCCCGAGGTCGCCGCCGCCGCCGCCGAGGGGACCACGCCACAGGAGAGCCACGCCGCCGATGCAGACGCCGCCGACGCCACAACAGTATTACCCCACAACGGCTCCTGGAACGGAGGTGAGACGTCGTGCTTCGTTGTGTGTAGGTTGTCGTTGACATGATTCCCCGACGTCGGACTGATCATTTCAGATTGATCGTATTAATGGTTCACAGCAAGAAGGTTCTGGGTTCGAGTCCCGGTTCAAACCCACCAGGGCCTTTCTGTGTGGAGTTTGCATGTTCTCCCCGTGTGTGCGTGGGTTCTCTCCTGGTTCTCCGTCTTCCTCCCACAGTCCAGAGACATGCAGAATGGGGTCAGGTTCATTGGAGACTCTGAAGTGACCGTAGGAGTGAATGTGAGAGTGAATGGTTGTCCGTCTCTGTATGTGGCCCTGTGATAGGCTGGCGACCTGTCCAGGGTGAACCCCGCCTCTCGCCCAATGTCAGCTGGGATTGGCTCAGGCCCCCCACGACCCTCAAGTGGAGTGAGCGGTAGACGGTGGACGGATGGATTCTTGGAAGTTTTTTCCTCAGCGTGTGTTTGCTGGTGAACAATAAGAAGAAAGATTTTCTTTTTTCCTTTGACCGACAACGAGGTGGATCTGTTACCGACAGGAAGTGGTTCCCGCGCCTTTCCCGCCGCCGCTGGTTTTCCAGTCGAGACTATCGAGAACCAGGGAGCGTCCGCGTCTTCGTTCCATAACGTCTCCGCCCCTTCGAACTAAAACGGGGCGAGCGAACGCAGTCGCACTGACGCGTTTTAACAAACCGAAGCGTAGTCGTGTGGATGCAGTGTTACTCGCTCTTAATTTTACTAATTGTTCCCGCATTTGTCCACCCATCGAATTATTGATCTCCTATCGCAGAAAACCCCGACACGTCAACTGAGCAATGTGCTGTTTGTCGCGTGGGCGGGGGGCGGGAAAGAAGACGGAGTCGGACGAAACGCCATCACAGCTCGGTGCGGAGAACGGAGAGCGACGAAGCGATGAGAGAACGTGAAACAGTGAGATATATGAGAGGTGTTCGCACTCAATTACACACTAAGTAATTCATTGGTTCATAAAAAAAGTCGGAACTAGTGGGAAAATGGAGTTATTAACAATATATCGAAGCTCTGAATGATATCTGGTGGGGTTTTTTTGGTATTCCACAGAAGAAAAGCAGGAAATCTTCACTTTTGAGAAGCGGGAAGAGAAAAAATGTGAAGATATATTTCCAGAAAAAAATTGCTGGGATGAATCAAACCATTAAATGAAAGGTTTCTTTTTCTCTCAATACAATTTTTCTCAATACGTCTTCGTGCGAGTGGAAAAATGTGGTAATGACGTCCCTCATTATCGCCACTCTGTGTGTGTGTGTGTGTGTGTGTGTGTGACTGTGGGGAGTTGACTCAGCTAAACTGCATGTCGTCCGTCAGTGCAGACAGAGGTTTTATCCGCGCGTGTCCGGTCGTGCAGCGCGGCCTCGCGTCCGCTTTAATCAGTTTGACCTCGTGTCGCTGGCCGTCCTCCGTATTCGGCCCGTTTATAGCGTCGGGAAGTTTCACACGCGCTTTTTTGGAGGCTTTGACGTCTTTATCTTGGTTTTTTCCCTTTTTTTGACACGGCCGCCCGATAAACAAGCTCTTGACAACTCGTAAACATTAGACGGGGAGGAAGTTTGCAGGACTGAGCGCCGTCCCCGATCCAGGGACACTTCAACGACGCACCTCCGCAAACAAAACCAAAAAGCGCAAGAAGATTTAATAAGCAAGAGGCAGAGCCGCGTCGGCATTCGTCAGCAAGAGGTTTGACCCACCCCCCCCCCACCCAGCCCACCCGAGAAATAAACCATCTGTCTCCATCTCGACAGCAGTCGGTTACAGCCAAGCAGGAGGAAACACTTGAAACCATGGCGACGGCGAGAGCGTGACACTGGGAGATGCTGCTCTCTCTCGCGGCCCGTTCCACTGTCGCCACACGAAGCCTTACATGGCCCTTCTCCTTCACTCTGTTGCCCTGCCTCCCTCCCTCTCCCCGCTCTGTGTACCTGCCGCCCGTCTTCATCTCTGTCGTCTCACTTGCCATACTTTTGCGTTCTCGTCCTCCGTTCTTCCGTCCAACTCCAGATATCACGGGAACAGCCTCTCCGCAGCGGGCCCCTTTGGGAAGTGATAGGTGCCGCTCGGCTCGGCTCGATATTTATTAGCTGTTAATTATCCTCAGAAAAGGTGTTTGCTGAGCCTGTTGTTGTTGTTGTTGTTGTTCAGGGAAACTCTACATTCACATCACTTATTTGACAAACTTACTTCCCAACCTTAGTGGGCTGAATAATAATAATCAAATAAAGGGCAACTGTTGTGACAATCGATTGATCGGTCACTTTGTCGTTTGGTCATTTTGAGATGAAATGCAACGACTACACTATTATTACTAAAACTGGTGTGTTGCAGTCAAACATTAAAAAAAATGTCACGATCAGAAGCATTATATCAGTTAAGTTAATCGATGAATCGATTGGTAATTGACTAGTAAATGAGTCGCAAACTATTTAAGTAGTTATTATGAAAAAATATATAAATTCTCTGATTTGAGCTTCTTAAATGTGACTTATTTTCTTTTTTTTTCCTCTTTTTTCTTTTCCTTTCTCTTGTTTTTCACCCGCACTAAATATCTTGGCTTTGTGGACAAAACAAAACATCGTCTTGGAGTTTGGGGAATTGGCATTTTTCACAATTTTATGGACCAAAGAACTAATCGAGAAAATAATCGGCAGATTAATCGCTAATGAAAATAATCGTGAGTTGCAGCCCCGCAGTTCACATCTTGTTTCAGTACTTCATGTCGGTTCAATAACCGATGTTCGTGAAAGGCAGCGATGGTCGAACAGGTACAGTAAGCGATGTTTCCGTCTCTTTAAGAGA